>NW_021825657.1:0-15029 GCF_006345805.1 Octopus sinensis | reverse complement strand
TGCTTATATTTTACATGCATATTTTACAGCAACACTCAAGCAAATATATATATATATATATAATATATATATATATATATATATAATTATATATATACTCGTATAATATCTTGGGTGGAAATAGCTCGGATCTAAGTGTAACTTTAGCTAACTTCAGACGATACAATCTCAAAATATCAGAAATTTAAATAAAATTCAGAAGATATAAAGAAAATATAATATATAAAATATAAAATTCAGAAGATATAAAGAATGTATAAAGAAAATAGAAATGGTGCAAAAATAAATGAACAAATGTAAGAATATTAAGAATGTCAAAGGCAAAGTGAGATCTAACAATTGTAATTAAGCAAGAAAAAACATAAAACCAAGCCCTAGAAAAACTACAGAATATTGACCAACAAACTCTGAAAGAGAACAATACAAACAAAATATAGAAAAAAATTATATATGAAGAAGACTTAAGAAATTCTAAAGACGTAAATCATGGCATGGTAAACTCCGTCCAAAGAATTCAGCATAAGGAGGAATTTTAAAAAACCAAAAGATGAACACGGTGTATATTAGGATGGCGCTCAGGAAATGGGGGATAAAGAAAGAAATGCGTTTTATGTTTCGAGTATTTGCTCTTCTTCTGGAGAATAGGATTGACAAAGAGAGAAAAAAAAGAGAAAAGGAGAAATGAAGAAATACAAACGCACGTGTATCTAACTGCCATTGATGCTGAAAACAAAAGGTAGAAATATAAAATTAAAGACAATAGATCTTACAGAGCAGTGAAAGTTCTTCTTCAGTTAAAACTCCAGGATAAAATAGCAACAACAACAAGAATAATATGTAGCCAGCACAGAAATGGACACGGATATCAATATGAGCAGGTTAAACGAAATATGCATGTCATACTGGCTACAAAAGGAAGTACATTCTCTTAAATCTACTAATGTAAGGAAAAGAAATAATGGGAAAGATCTTTCGAATTCTAAAAGATTTCAATAACGAAACGACGTATTTGAAAAAAAAAAAAAAGATAAGAGGAGCGAAATACAACAGGAATAAATGAAGAATCTGAAACCGAACATCCGAAACAAGAATCTCGCCAAATCGGAAACAATGAATGGCTCTGAAATGCCACAATGATATTTTTTTTATAAGGGGCAGGTGTGGCTGTGTGGTAAGAAGCTTCCTTCTATACCACATGGTTCCGGGTTCAGTCCCGATTCGTGACATGGGCAAGTGTCTTCTACTATCGTATCGGGCTGACCAAAACATTGTGAAGTGGATTTGGTAAGCGGAAACTGAAAGAAGCACGTCGTGTGTGTGTGTGTGTGTGTGCCTTTGTGCCTGTGTTGACCCCCATCACCACCACCACCATCGCTTAACAACCGAAGCTGGTGTGTTTATGTCCCCGTAACTTAGCGGTTGGACAAAAGGGACTGATAGACTAAGTACTAGGCTTACAAAGAATAAGTCCTGATGTCGATTTCTTTGACTAAAAGGCGGTGCTCTAGAATGGCCGCAGTCACATGACTGAAAGAAATAAAAGAATAAAACAATTTGATTACAACTCCAAACGAATTTATTACGAACTAGAAACCTTTGTGATACCTATAGCAAGAGAAACAAGAGCACTCAGGGGGCGCAAACCTCCGCCGAAGCAATACCAACGGCCTCTCAACGATTAGCTGGAGATATTTTTTAAAATAAAAATAACTGAAATAAACTCGACTGCTCTCACAAAAGAGTATACTAAAAATGGACCCGACCGCTCTCAAAAATTACGTAAATAAGCAGGAAAAATAATCCAGAATCCTTGTCTGGTACCGAGTCTATCCCAAAATCTAATTAGTTCGTGTCAGTCACGAGGCCAAACATCCTTAAAAGTTTCATCTGAATCCATCCAGCGGTTCATGAGATATCCTGCCCACGGACAAACAAACAAACAAAGACCACTGAAAACAATACCTCCGCCTTAGCGAAGGCGAAGGTAATAAGCGTCAATGCAACTGAGGCCACTTAAAACCAAAGTTTTCAGGTTTGAGACATGTATGTCTGGCTACAAATCGACCTGATTTGTATTATTTTGCTTTCTGGAGGCCGCGAGCTGGCAGAATCGTTAACACACCGGACAAAGTGCTTAGCGGCATTTCGTGCATCTCTATGTCCTGAGTTCAAATTTCGCTGAGGTTGACTTTGCCTTTCATCTTTCCTGGATTTAGAAAATAAGTATCAGTTGAGTACTGGGGTCGATGTATTCGACTCATCCCCTACTGCGAAATTGCTGGCCTTGCGCTAAAATTTGAAAGTATTAAAATGCTTGTTTTTTTTTTTTGCTTTTGAGGTGTGTGTGGTGTTAGATACTTCCTCTGATGCTAACATTAATGAGGTCGAACACAAAAGAATGAAAATGTTCAAATGAATTGAGGCGTAGGAGTGGCTGTGTGGTAAGTAGCTTGCTTACGAACCATATGGTTCCGGGTTCAGTCCCACTACGTGGCAACTTGGGCAAGTGTCTTCTACTATAGCCTCGGGCCGACCAAATCCTTGTGAGTGGATTTGGTAGACGGAAACTGAAAGAAGGCCGTCGTATATATGTATATATGTTTGTGTCTCTGTGTTTGTCCCCCAACATTGCTTGGCAACCGATGCTGGTGTGTTTACGTCCCCGTAACTTAGCGGTTCGGCAATGACACCGATAAAATAAGTACTACGCTTACAAAGAATAAGCCCTGGGGTCGATTTGCTCGACTCAAGGCGGTGCTCCAGCATGGCCAAAGTAAAATGACTGAAACAAGTAAAAGAGTAAAGCATTCCTAAGGAAAACAAACAATTTGATAGAATTTACTTGTCTATTAAAATAGTTACGCTTGTAAAATTATTAATTCGATGTATTGTAAAATATTAGTTCTAAAACGTAGATAGGATGTCAAAATTCAACCATGACTAGCTTGCACTGAAAGGAATAAAAAGTTGATTAGAAATTGTCTTTTTAAAAAGGTTGTGAGAATCAATTGAATGAAAAAAATCCTCGCTACTTCTGTAAAAACACATAAGGCATGATATCTTCTTAATTATCGTCTTAATTATGAACAGTCACTGGAAAATTAAGTCAAAGACTAGCCATCAACGAGAACAAAAAATAGCTTATCAGCACAAGCGAAGAAGAAGAAGAAGAAGAAGAAGAAGAAGAAGAAGAATACTATTATTAATAAGGCGGTTAGCTGACTGAATCGTTAGAACGCCGGACGAAATGCTTAGCGGCATTTCGTCTGCCGTTACGTTGTGAGTTCAAATTCCGCCGAGGTCGACTTTGCCTTTCATCCTTTCGGGGTCGATAAATTTAGTACCAGTGAAACACTGGGGTCAGTCGATGTAACCGGCTAGTCCCCTCCCCCAAAAGTTCAGGCTTTGTGTCTTTAGTAGAAAGAGTTATAATTATTGTTGCTGTTGTTTCATTTATTTTGCTACTGAGGGCGAATACATACATTATTCATAGCTACAAAATATGAGATGCTTAAATGGGGTTTACACAGACGTCTTAGCGTGGAACAAACAAGTCATATAAAAACAATTACGTAAAAATAATTACGACGAAGAATTGAAAAATATGGGGTAATGTACAATAATTAAAAATAAGGAGGAGTCCTCCAAAATGATGGATTTTTATGGACTTCAACAATTCTTTAAAAATAGAACACGCACACACAAGTACACACACACATATATTTGGAAGCACTCCGTCGGTTACGACGACGAGGGTTCCGGTTGATCCGAATCAACGGAACAGCCTGCTCGTGAAATTAACGTGTAAGTGGCTGAGCATTCCACAGACACGTGTACCCTTAACGTAGTTCTCGGGGATATTCAGAAACAGGAAGTAAGAGTGAGAGAGAGTTGTGGTGAAAGAGTACAGCAGGGATCACCACCATCCCCTGCCGGAGCCTCGTGAAGCTTTAGGTGTTTTCGCTCAATAAACACACACAACGCCCGGTCTACACACATATATACATAGTAGAACAATAAAAAAGTTCTTGGTACAGTAAAATATATTTGAAAAAATGAATAGATATGGCTTTTGCGGGGATAATTCATTTAAAAGGCTTGTCCTGTCGTTTGTAAGAGTGTAGTGCAAATGACAAATAAATGAAAAATTTCGTCATGAGGGATGGGAGTGTTAAAAAAAAAAAGAAATTTTTTAAAAACGCTTTGTCGTAAAAAGCTGCCTCCCGTCATTTTGAAGTGTATGGTGAAAAATAGTTTGAAAAATCCTCGTCAAAACGGAGAAAAATCATTTTATGTCGGTGTGCTATTCCAGATCTCCGCCTCGTATAACGATAAAGTCTACCTGACTCGGTTAGAGAACCCACACCCTTGACCACCTTCAGCCTGTAATTGTTCTCTATATTTGAGTTATGCTACATGACAAAATGTCAGGAACGCAAATCAGACGCAAACTCCTCTGGAGCGCTTTACAATTACTCTGTCAACCCTCATTCACCACCTTCCCTATATCTATTTCCCCATCGATCCCAAGGGTCAGGTGTAAGCTCTAGTCTTCTTTCGCGGTCTTGGTGCTTAAGTGAACCAGTATAAAGTGAAGTTACATCGAGGAAGGAATGGACTCCTCCATCTTGTGACTCACTGAGGCTCCAATATCACTAACTTGTAAAGGCCTACACTCTTCCAGGAAAGGTGTGGTCCTCACCTCAGAGATGTTATGAACAAAGAGTAACTCTAAAACGAAAATAGATTATACTGCAGTATGTACTGATGGAACAACTATTGGGCCGACAGTGAAAGGGCATTTGGTTTAATGCCATCTTGCTTAACTATGAAATTCATCATTTTATCAAGAAACTATTCCCACCAATTACAGGCATCACAAACTCTTTAATAAGAATAACGTTAAAGTCAGTTATAGTTGCATATAAAACACAGGGTATACAATAGTAAAGAATTTTAGAAATTACTAAAGACGACTGTATTGCAAAATATTTACCTGTCGCACCTCATTGTCCTGTCTGCTACTTGGAAAATGCCAAGCTATAACATTGATACACCGTACGAACTTCTGCCGATAGGGGGCAGTGAAAACAATTACACCAAACTTACAAGGGTGTCTCTATATAGTCGTTCAAATTGCTTGAAAGAACAATCAACCCTCCCTCAAATCACATTGTGGTGTTTTCCGCATGTTGGATTATCTAGTCTAAGAGAAACTGTATGAGAGGACAGGTAAATCATGGAAAAACTGCCATTAATCATAGGTATGTCTAACAAGGGCTAATCTGGGGCAAAACGGTATGGGTATACCCTAGCCATACCGTTAATGCAGTAATATATTTACATACCGTGACCATACTATTCCAATAATCGTATACGAGGGGTGCTGAAAACCTCTTGGCTTTAAAGGTGTCGTGAAAGGCCTGGTCAGAAGTCCAACCTTCCGAGTTCTTTTACAGGGCTTAAAAAAACTGAAGGGCCCCTGCCAGAAGTGTGTGAATCTGAGAGGAGAACATGTTGAATAAAATCATAATTAACTGATCCTCCTGTATTTTAACACCCACTCGTAGTCACCACACCAAAACCATTCCACTGCTAAGCCATACATTTACCATAACACTACTGTGACCATACCATATCCTAACCATAACATTATACATACCACTGACACACACAACCATCATACAATTGACATGTATGTGGTTGTTGTTGACTTCTGCACACGTACAGATGCATGCACAGAAATCCTTTCCAAACTGTGAAGTACACAAACAACAAAGCCGCTGTAGTAGTAGTAGTAGTAGTAGTAGTAGTAGTAGTAGTAGTAGTAGTAGTAGTAGTAGTAGTACGCTGACCAATGTATTTCAACAGCAACGAGATGTAAAGTATCAGATTACAAGAGCAACACTTCCAACACTGAAGAAAACAGTTGTTCCTGTGTGCAGTCGATGTTCTACGACTCGTAGGGTTTCAGCATCTTTGCAGACTAGGTATGTGATGGAGATATGTATGTATGTATGTATGTATGTATGTATGTATGTATGTATGTATGTATGTATGTATGTATATATATATATGTATATGTGTGTGTGTATGTATATATATATATGTACCTGTATATGTATATATAAATGTATATATATATATATATATATATAGCGAGAGAGAGAAATAATTCAAATTTACAGAAAACAAAAGGTATGTGTGTATATATATATGTATTTATATTATACTTATGTGTGTGTGTGTGTGTATTCACGCACATATATAGGTACGCATATATGCGTATGCATCTATGTGTGTGTATATATATTATATATACATATATGCATACACATATATATACATATGTATGTGTGTGTATATATATATATTTATGCACATACATGTAGATGCACATATATGTATATATGCATAGATTTATACATATACATATATACTCATATACATACATAGACACATGCACGCACAAACACTCACATACATACACGCACGCATATATGTATGAATATGTGTGTGGTGGGGGCTGTATCTCAATCTTGTTGCTCGTTAGAGCAAAATTTAACCCGGGCAAGAAATAAGCGTTTGATAGCAACTTATAACGTACAAGAATATGATATTCTTATTTAATAATACTGCAAGGTTTGCAGACTGACAAGTGTGTCCGATTTATATTGCGTTTATAATGTATTCAGGGTACTTTGACACACTTGGCCATCCCAGTCAGTAGACACTATTTCAAGCTTATTTATGTGTGTGTGTGTGGGGGGGGGGGGTATGTGTGTGTGTGTGTGGGGGGGTATGTGTGTATGGCAGTCTCTGTATTCTAGTTATTGTGGATGTATTACAAGAGCCCGGTAATACTGCAGTCTATGTTTGTTCCTTCTCGAGCCACGCCTGGCTCATACGGCCGGTTTCCTTGGCGTATAGGTTCCCCTCCTGGACGGGACGCCTGTCCGTCGCAGATGAGCTGCAAGATGCAGGAGTAGAGAGTGAGAGAAAGTTGTGGCGAAAGAGTCAGCAGAAGTTCGTCATTACCTTCTGCCGGAGCCGCGTGGAGCTTAGGTGTTTCGCTCATAAACACACACATCGCCTTGTCTGAGATTCGAACCCGCGATCCCTCGACCGCGAGTCCGCTGCTCTAACCACTAGGCCATGTGCCTCCACACTGCAGTATATACCTCCTGAGAAAATCTGTCATGTGGACGTTTAGTGCACAGAAGTACAGAGATATCGGTAATTGACGAGGTCTTTTCTACTCTAGGTACAAGGTCCGAAATTTTGGGAGAGGGGGCCAGTCGATTAGATCGACCTCAGTACGCAACTGCTACTCAATTTATCGACCCTGAAAGGATAAAAGGCAAAGTCGACCTCGGCGGAATTTGAACACAGAACGTAAAAACCGACGAAATACCGCTAAGCATTTCATCTGGCGTGCTAACGTCTCTGCCAGCTCACCGCCTTGCATGATTTATGCATCTTTTGCCCCTCATAAACAGCAGGAGTCCGCTAACCGCATGCTGGACAAATCTCCCTTCCATCGATATATATATATATATATATATATATATATATATGGGATATATATATATGTGCTTGTGCATGTATATATGTATGCATCCATCTATATATGTATGTATGTATGTATGTATGTACGTATTGATAGATAGATAGATAGATAGATAGATAGATAGATAGATAGATAGATAGATAGATAGATAGATAGATAGATAGATAGATATTCATCAATACATCTCCGCTCTCTATTCCTGGATGTATCGTCGGGGTAGAGTCCTCTGGCACCTCCTCTATAGGGTTCTATCAGCAGTAACCGTCATTACCTTCTCTGACTGGCTATATTCCTAAGCATAACAAACTGGGAGACTATGGATAATATCCAACCATCTCGTTCTTGCGTTACCCTTAGGTCCCCTGCCGAATGGCTCGGCTTCAAGAATCCGTCTCGCGGTCCTTTCCTGCGACATTCTAATCATATGTCCATAGTACCGGAGCTGTGACTTCTGATACAGAGAAGTAGAGGCTCACCCAGAGAGACACCCTGATCTCCGAGCTACGTGCCCTATCGAATAACGTTAATCCGAGGATCCTTCGGAGGAACCCCATTTCGGCCGCTTGTATTTGCGATCGTACTCTTTCGGTCATTACCCAACATTTATGACCATAGTTGAGGATACGCACGAAAACTGTATAAAAGATAGAATGTCTGGCTTTTTTATTTTACGATTTCTCTGCTGAGGATCGAATGCTGAAGGAGGCAAATATTCGTGCTTGCATCTATAATTTTAGCACCCAGTTCAGCATCCTGCTTTCCATCATTCGAGAATACGGCACTGAGATGCTAAAACATCTCTACTTGTCTCAGTGATGTTTCACTAACTTACTATATACAGAATCTCTGAAAGAGATTTTCATCGATGGTTCCTAAACCCTTAATCTAATTTTGCTCCATAAAAACTCAAAGACTTTGAAATTGACTTAATCAACGATACTATGTTACATATATGGCGGTGAGCTGGTTGAAATTTTAGCGTGAAATTTTAGCCTGCCGCGAAGTGGGTTCATCTGGTATCTAATATAAAAATTTGTCCAGAAGCTCTTTCAAGACATCCACATCTAAACCTCTACAATCTTTGAGATTGTTTGGCAGAATGTCGAACAGTTGTGGACCCTTGAAAGTCAAGTTGTTGCAGTACTGCTAGAATATTCAATCTGCATATATATATGTGCATGTGTGTGTACGCGCGTATGTGTATGCATATACATCATGTATTCATATATGAATATATGTGTATGTTCCTACATATATATATATATATATATACCCCACCCACCCACAAACACACACACACACTCACACACGTGCATACATACATAGGATACACACATTTACAAACACACTTACGCGCACACACACACACACACAAGAAAGCCAGTACGAAATCATAAATCTCCAAGTGGTTGTAGTGATAGTTGTGGTGATGATTACTGTGATGGAGGTGGTAGCAGTGGTATTAATAATGGTAATGTAGACGGCGGGATCGAGGCGGCGGCGGCGGCGACGGCTGCAGTGTTGGTGGCGATGGTGGTGATTGCGACGATTCTCAAATATATTTCTACGCTGTAGGTTATCACCAGTCTGAAACAGTGCACCGCAACAAACACCCCACTGCTCACTGCATGTCTTACAAATTCCATATCCACCCTTTATTCTATCATCACAACCTCAACCTCTATTATCATAGGCCATAACTCGTTATCTCTCTTATATGATATACTTGGTAACGTTATACACACATACATCATACATACATACATACATACATATACATACATACATATATATATATATATATATATATATATATATATATATATATATTAAGGTATGTAGAAAAATACACATGGACAAGAACGTATAACTCATAGAAGACGATACAATAAACATGGACAGGACATTATATATATATATATATTTACTCATAGATACATACATGCATATATACATACATACATACATGCATACATACATGCATACATACATACATACATACATGTATGCATGCATGCATGCATACATACATACATGCATACATACATACATACATACATACATACATACATACATACATACATACATATATATATATATTTACTCATAGATACATACATGCATGCATACATACATACATTCATACATACATACTACATACATACATACATACATTCATGCATACATACATACATACATACATACATACATACATACATGCATGCATGCATACATACATACATACATACATACATTCATACATACATACATAACATACATACATGCATGCATGCATACATACATACATGCATGCATACATACATACATACATACATACATACATACATGCACACATTCTCACACGCACTTTACTTGCAATTTGCAACCGTGCACAATAATGTACACGCTCGTGCACAAACACTTGCAGGTCAGCGGACACAGGATCGACTGTTGCACCCTGCATAAACATACCAGCATGTTTGTGTTTGTCTCAGTTTCTGTGTATGCGTGTTTGGCCTGTATTCGCTCTGCGTGCGCGTGCGTGCGTGCGTGCGTGCGTGCGTGTGTGTGTGTGTGTGTGTGTGTGTGTGTGGTGTGTGTGAGTACGTGCGTGCGTGCGTGCGTGCGTGTGTGTGTGCGTGTGTATGTGTGTGTGTGTGTGTGCGTGCGTGCGTGCGTGCGTGAGTGCGTGCGTGCGTGTGTGTGTGTGTGTGTGTGTTGTGCGGGTGCGTGCGTGCGTGTGTGTGTGTGTGTATGTGTGTGTGTGTATGTGTGTGTGTATGTGTGTGTGCGTGTGTGTGTGTGTGTATGTGTGTGTGTATGTGTGTGTGTGTGTGCGTGAGTGCGTGCGTGCGTGTGTGTGTCTGTGTGTGTGTGTATGTGTGTGTGTGTGTGTGTGTGTGTATGTGTGTGTGTGTGTGTGTGTGGTGTGTGTGTGTGTGTGTGTGTGTGATCGGTATATAAATATGTGTTTGTTTGTGTGCCTATATCTACGTATGCTTGTATGTTGTATAAGCTGTTTACGACTTGGTTGAAATATCAATACGTAAATTTGTCGACGAGTGTTCAAATCCCAACTGAGGACGGCTTTAGTAATGTAGAAAAGATGATAGAAACCTATTTCTTTATTACCCACAAGGGGCTAAACACAGAGGGGACAAACATGGACAGACATAGGTATTAAGTCGATTATATCGACCCCAGTGCTTAACTGGTACTTAATTTATCGACCCCGAAAGGATGAAAGGCAAAGTCGACCTCGGCGGAATTTGAACTCACAACGTAACGGCAGCCGAAAAAAAAGTATCATATGCATCGGCCGGGAAAGATGATAGAAACCGTCTTAAACTTTTGTTTCCTTCGTATTGAAATGAAGACCGTCCTTCATTGCTGTGCTTGGTATGTGGATATAAATACGATGACGCCTGAATCAAAGCTTAAAACCTTAAGGGACCCTTAAAGTCCAGTCCCTCAGTTTTGATTTGTTCTTAATTCTTGATTTGACTGACGCTAAACCTGAAATATCCATGGATATCTTCAACTTTTTTTATTTGTTTCAGTCATTTGACTGCGACCATGCTGGGGCACCACTTTGAAAAATTTAGTCGAATAAATCGATGCCAGAGCCTTTTTTAAGGCTGGTACTATTTCTATCGTTACTATTTGCCGAACCGCTAAGTTATGGGGACGTAAAGAAATTGACACAGGTTGCCATGCGGTTGTGGGGACAAACACATACACATCACACACACAGACACACACGTGCGCGCGTGTGCAAGCGTGTTTGTAATTGTATGCGTGCTGGCGCGTGCATGTTGTGCATATGCGTGTGTGGTTGTGCGCACGCGCATGTTGTGTATGTGTGTATCGTTGTGTTTGTGTCTATCTCCTTCCCCACGCCGCTTGGCAACCGGTGTTGGTTTATTTTCGTCACTGTAACTTAGCAGCTCGACAAAACACACTGATAGCATAAGAACCAGATGTTAAAAAAAAAACATACGAACTAGTGTAAATTTATTCGACTAAAAAAACCTTCATGGTGGTGCCCCAGCATGGCCGCAGTCCAATGTCTGAAACATGAGATAAGAATTAAAAGATACAGTAAAAAACATACATCGTACATCTCTTTTTATATTCTTTCCTTCTCTCTCACACACTCACTCATTCTCTCTCCTTCTCTCGTCTTGTTTTATATTTATTTTATTTCTCTTCTTCTGTGGCTCTCCACTGCTTCTTTCTTTCCTCCCTGTCTCTCCTTTAGTCATTCTCTTTCATTCTCAGTGTTCCCACGTTATGATATTAGACAATCTTTCACTGACATAACAGCACATTATTCAGAAGCCAGATTTATATTCATATTTAAATATTAAAATCTTTAATATTTAAGGGCTTCGTTTTAATCAACATTTTTGCTGTTCTAGATTGAAAACAACGACGCCAGTTGTTTGCGTAAGCGGTAACGCGAAATTTTAAAAAAATGATGAAAACCTAAGTTCTCTTTCTGCTTCTATTTACATAAGCTCTACTTAGCTGATTGAGCAATTTTCCTAAGTTTTTACACTCATATATACACATACATGTATAGTCATACATACCCACATAACAGATAAAATTCTAAGAAACGTAGTTTTTATAAATAAGAAAATCCAAGAATGGGCATGTTTCGAATCTACTTATTGAACAAAATTCCGCTGCCTTTACGTTAAGACTCAAGCTTATCACAAATATGCCGACATTTATTTAAACTTTTGTTTCCTTCGTATTGAAATGAAGACCGTCCTTCATTGCTGTGCTTGGTATGTGGATATAAATACGATGACGCCTGAATCAAAGCTTTCTCGCAAGATAAAGACATTTGAAATGTAATCATTTATTTCTTTAAGGAAAACATTCAAATTACTTAAAAAGATTTTTAAAACGATAAACAAAGCAGGCAAATATTTTAAAAGTTGGTTAAGAAGTTCGTTTTGCAATCACTTGGTTCCGGGTTCAGTTCTAACGTACGGCACCTTGGGCAAGTGCCTTCTACTATAGCCCCTGGCCGACCAGTGTCTGGTGAGTGAATCTGATAGACAAAACTGTGTAAAAGCCCGTTGAATGTGTGTGTTTGTGTATGTTTCAGTCTGTTTGTCCCCGCCATCACTTGACAATTGTTGTTAGTTTGTTTACGTCCTCGTAACATAGCAATCAGACATAAGAGAGAGATAGAATAAGTGCCAGACTGAAAGATAAGTAATGGGGGCGTTTCGTTTAAGTAACACCCTTCAAGGAAGGCGGTGCTCTAGGATGGTCGCAATCCAATGATTGAAACGAGTAAAAGTTTCTAGATTTATTCAAAATACTCACAGAAAGAAAAACAAAAGAGGCAAATATTTTTTTTAAAATATATAAACAGTTTCTGAAAAGATTCAGATTACTTCTTATAAAATATCCAAAATGATTACACAAAGAAATAGTCTCCGACGTTGGTAGAGTCAATTATCTTGCTCGAAAAATGTTGAAACAATGCTAAAAGATTAAGTAGAACATGGAGTATCTAAAATTCCTCTCTCTCACATGATACAGTTTGTTATCACATTTTGCAATAGTCTGCCGACATTGACGAATATATCATGATAAGCGTCAACATTAAGTTTTGCTTTACAAGTTTACTCACCCTTATTTATACAGCCTCTCTCAACAGCCTAATATTAATACACATAATAACGAAAGTGTGGAAGCACTCCGTCGGTTACGACGACGAGGGTTCCGGTTGATCCGAATCAACGGAACAGCCTGCTCGTGAAATTAACGTGTAAGTGGCTGAGCACTCCACAGACACGTGTACCTTTATCGTAGTTCTCGGGGATATTCAGCGTGACACAGAGAGTGACAAGGCCGGCCCCTTGAAATACAGGTACAACAGAAACAGGAAGTAAGAGTGAGAGAAAGTTGTGGTGAAAGAGTACAGCAGGGATCACCACCATCCCTGCCGGAGCCTCGTGGAGCTTTAGGTGTTTTCGCTCAATAAACACTCACAACGCCCGGTCTGGGAATCGAAACCGCGATCCTATGACTGCGAGTCCGCTACCCTAACCACTGGGCCATTGCGCCTCCACTCAAATAACGAAAGTAAAGAAGCTCTCACCGAATAGAATATTATAAATACACCAGCCTGTAACTGCCAGGTTAATAAATTTCCAATGTAAAGAAACACTACCAGACATTACCAAACAAAAGAGAAGCTTAAGCATATATTTATTTCATTGATGGAAGTTAATTATCAAATCAGTTTGGTTTTGCGTGAGTATGTTTGTGTATGTTTGTAAAGTGAGGTTGCAAACAAATGCCAGGCTCTACAAAAGTTAGCAACTCACAAGGCTTTGGTCGGTCCGCGGCTATAGTAGAAGACACTTGCCCAAGGTGCCACGCAGTGGGACTGAACCCGGAACCATGTGGTTGGTAAGCAAGCTACGTACCACACAGCCACTCGTACGCCTATACTGGCAATATATTTGGAATCTGTTGTGGGAGAAGAAATTACATTATATGTCATTAAATATGGGGATTAGTTGTGTGTACGAAATTTTATCTGGAATTGCTTTAAAATAATTTCGGGTTCACAGCAAGACATAAAAACATCTGGTTGTAATAAGTGAAGCATTGCAATATCGACGTAACTGTAATTGATACAGCTTCGATGCTGTATAAGTTTCTCATAAGTTTTATATGATGAATAATTAACACTTATATAATTAATTATGAAATTATTAATCCATGTTAATCAGCGGAATCTTTGACTTGGATTTTATGTAACTTCCGACCCTCGAAATGGCTTGTACTTTAGAAATTAGAATTGAAAGCAACATTCTTGAAACAGCACTTTAAGTAAGAATCGTCTTAGAAAATGAAGTCCAAACTTTCAAAAGATGATTCTGTAAAAACATCTTGTAGTTTAAATCTTCTCTGTTGAAGTGAGCCATCGTATTTGGATTTCTTTAAGGTGGCGATCTCGCAGTATCTTTAGCACGCCGGATAAAATGCTTTGCAACATTTCTTCCGGCTTTACGTTCTAAGTTCAGATGTCTGGGAAGTCGACTTTGCCTTTCATCTTTTAGGTGCTGATAAAATAAATACCAGTTGAGCCTCGGATTTCGATGTAATCAACTATCTCCACCTCCCACAAAATTTCAGACCTTGTAAAGAGAATTTTATTTGCATTCATTCTTTGAAATCGAAGTATATAACGCGGGAGTGGGTGTGAGGTAAAAAGCTTGCTTACCAACCACATGGTTCTGGGTTCAGTCCCACTGCGTGGCACCTTGGGCAAGTGTCTTCTACTATAGCCTCGGGCCGACCAAAGCCTTGTGAGTGGATTTGGTAGACGGAAACTCAAAGAAGCCCGTCGTATATATATATATATATATATATATATATATATATATATATATATATATATATATAATATCTATATATATAT
>NW_021825656.1:0-10000 GCF_006345805.1 Octopus sinensis | reverse complement strand
ATTGTGGGGGAAGGGAATGAGTCGATTACATCGACCTCAGTGTTCAACTGGTATTTATTTTATCGACCCCCCCGAAAGAATGTCAGGCAAAGTCGACCTCGGCGGAATTTGAACCCGGAACGTAGCAACGAGCAAAGACACCGCTAAGCATTTCGTCCGGCGTGCTTAGCGATTCCGCCAGCTCGCGAAAGTTGCCAAAGAAAGGGGCGGCAGCAATTTTTTAGAGGAGGGGGATGAGTCGATTATATCAACTCCAGTGTTCGACCGGTACTTGTTTTATCGACCCCCGAAAGGACGAAAGACAAAGTCGACCTCAGCAGGATTTGAACTCGGAACATAATGACGGACGAATTCCCGCTTAGCATTTTGCCCTGCGTGCTAACGATTCTGCCAGCTCGCCGCCTTAACAACAACAATAACGACAACAACAACAATAATGATAATCCTTTCTATTAGAGACACAGGGCCTGAAATTTTGGGGAGAGGACTAGTCGATTACATCGACCCCAGTGTGTAACTAACTGGTACTTAATTTATCGACTCTGAAAGGATGAAAGGCAAAGTCGACCTTGGCGGAATTCGAACTCAGAACGTAAAAGCAGACGAAATGCTTTTCAGCATTTTGGCCGACGTACTTAACGATTCTGCTAGCTCGCCACCTTAATTATGGTGATGATGATGATGATAGCTTCTGATTTAACAACGATTTCTACTTTAGTCACAAAGCTGGCAAATTAAGGAGAGGGTACAAATAGATACATTGAACGTGGAGGAATTGAAAGGCAAAGTTGATTACGATATATTTCTTTACTGCCCACAAGGGGCTAAACACAGAGGAGACAAACAAGGACAGACAAAGGGATTAAGTCGATTATATCGACCCCAGTGCGTAACTGGTACTTAATTTATCGACCCCGGAAGGATGAAAAGCAAAGTCGACCTCGGCGGAATTTGAACTGGGAACGTAACGGCAGACGAAATATACGGCTACGCATTTCGCCCGGCGTGCTAACGTTTCTGCCAGCTCGCCGCTTTGATTACGATAGGATTGGAACCCAGTCGGAAGAAATTCCGCAAAGCATTTGTCCGACACTCAAACGACTCTGCCAAACCCACTTTCCCTTGATGAATAAAGACTTTTCAATTAGGGCACAAAGCCAGCAATTTTAAGGTAGAGAGAGAGCCAAGTCAATATCATTTTGTTACTCAGAATGCGAATAGCCATCAGAGCGCAAGTACTGACGATTCTGCCAGCTCGCCGCTATTGCTGGCTTCTGATTGCGGCACAAGGCCAGCAATTTTGAAGAAAGGGGTTAGCCGGTACCATCGATCCCCACCCCCACCCAGCTCAGTAATTGGTTGGTTGTTTATTTTATCGACACTGGAGGGACGAGAAGTAAAGTTGGTTGCGGCGCGATTTGAACTTAGACCGTAAAGAAGGACAAATATTGCAAGGGCACATTTTTTTTTACCCAGTACTCTAATGATTCTGCCAGCACGCCGCTTTAATAATAATAATAATAATCCTTTCTACTAAAGGCACAAGGCCTGGAATTAGTGGGGAGGGAGATAGTCAATTACATCGATCACAGTACTTGACTGGTTCTTAATTTATCGACCCCGAAAGGATAAAATGCAGAGTCGACCTCGGCGGAATTTGAACTCGGAACGTAGTGGAAGATAGAATACCACCAAGCATTTCGGCCGGCGTGCTTAACGATTCTGCCAGTTCGCCAATAATGATAATAATGATGATTTCAGAATTTTGGTACAATACCAGCAATTTTTTAGAGGAGGAGGTGTGGTCAGTCGATAACATTGCCCCCCCACCAATGCTTAACTGGTACTTATTTTTATCCACCCCGAAAGTATGAAAAGCAAAGTCAGCTTCGGCGGGATTTGAACCAAGGACGGAAAAACGCCCGGTGTGTCAGTTGGCCAGGAATGATAATAATAATAATAATCCTTTCTACTATAGGCACAATGTCTGGATTTCGTGTGGTGGGGGCGAAGGAGGTGGGGGGAGGGGGCAATCGATCACATTATTTCATCGACCCCGGAAGGATGAAAGGCAAAGTCGAACTCGGCGGAATTCGAACTCAGAACAGAGCGACCGACGGGCGAAATACCGCGAACGATTCTACCAGCTCGTCGCCCTAATAATAACAATAATAATAATAATAATAATAATAATAATAATAATAATAATAATAATAATAATAATAATCCTTTCTACTATAAGCACAAGGCTTAAAATTGGGGGGGGGGGCATAGTCGATCACATCGACTCCAGTACTCAACTGGTACTTATTTCATGGACCCCGAAAGGATGAAAGGCAAAGTCGACCTCGGCAGAAATTGAACTCGGAACGTAAAGACGGACTAAATGCCGCTAAGTATCTTGCCCGGCGTGCTAACGATTCTGCCAGCTCGCCGTCTTCGCAATAACAACAACAACAACAACAACAACAACAACAACAACAATAATAGTAATTATCTTTTCTACAAAAGGAGCGAGACCTGACATTTTGGGGGTAGGGTGTAAGTCGATTACATCAACCCTAGTGTTTCAGTTGGTGCTTACTTTATCGATCCCGAAAGAATGAAAGGCAAAGTCGACGTCGGCGGAGTTTGAACTCAGAACGTAGCGACGAACGAAATACCGCTAAGCATTTCACCCGACGTGCTAACGATTCTGCCAGCTCGCCGCCTCAATATAATAATAACAACAACAACAACAACAACAATAATAATAATAATAATAATAATAATAATAATAATAATAATGATAATGATGATGATGATGATGATGATGATGATGATGATGATGATGATGATGATGATGATGATGATGATGATGATGATGATGATGATGATGATGATAATAATAATAATAAATAATAATAATAATAAAATAATAATAATGATAATAAATAATAATAATGATAATAATAATAATAATAATAATAATAATATAATGATGATGATGATAATGATGATGATGATGATGATGATGATGATGATGATAATAATAATAATAATAATAATAATAATAATAATAATAATAATAATGATGATGTTGATGATGATGATGATGATGATGATGATGATGATGTGATGATGATGATGATGATGATGATGATGATGATGATAATAATAATAATAATAATAATAATAATAATAATAATAATAATGTTTCTAACTTAAAGCCAATAGTTTCGAAGGGAGAGTTTATTCGATGTTATCGATCCCCAGTACTTCGCCGATACTTTATTTTATTGATCTTGAGAGGATCAAAGGCAATAATTGACCTCGAAACCAGAACATAAAAAGACGGGGAAAATATTGCTAGGTATATATTTTCCGATGCTCTAATTCCATTTCTTTCTCTGTTTTTTGCCACAAGTCATAATTAACATAATTATTAATAGAACCAGAATTCAGAATAATTAAAAATACATTTGTCATGCACGGTGCTCCAGCATGAGCACAACCGATGATTGGAGCAAGCAAAAAGCGTGATAAATCATTGTAAGTTTCTTGATTGATATAAGATGCTAGGCTAGGCTAGAAATTTGGTGGGACAGGGTTAGTCGATTATATCGACCCCCCAGTATTTTGACTGATATTTGTTTATCGACCCAAGGGAGGCAAAATTGAACTCGGCGGGATTAGAACTTGGAATGTAAAAAAAAAAAAATAGAAAAATAAAAAATAACAGGCGCAGGAGTGGCTGTGTGGTAAGTAGCTTGCTAACCAGCCACATGGTTCCGGGTTCAGTCCCACTGCGTGGCATCTTGGGCAAGTGTCTTCTGCTATAGCCCCGGGCCGACCAATGTCTTGTGAGTGGATTTTGTAGACGGAAACTGAAAGAAGCCTGTCGTATATATGTATATATATATAAGTGTGTGTGTGTGTTTGTCCCCCTAGCATTGCTTGACAACCGATGCTGGTGTGTTTACGTCCTCGTCACTTAGCGGTTCGGCAAAAGAGACCGATAGAATAAGTACTGGACTTACAAAGAATAAGTCCTGGGGTCGATTTGATCGACTAAAGGCGGTGCTCCAGCATGGCCGCAGTCAAATGACTGAAACAAGTAAAAGAGTAAAAGAGAACGGAAAAAATACAGGATTTTTGTCAATCCACAAGTATTAATATAATTATTTCTGACATATGTTAGGCCCTTGTGGCCAAAAAGAGAATTAATAATTATTTCTGATATAGATAAGGCATAATAATAAGGCTAGGATATTGACGGTGGGGGGTGGGGGGTGATCAAATAAATCGACCCCTTTCCCACAAATAATAATGTTCGTTTCTAACAGAGGCACAATACCAGAAATTTGGGATGGAGAATTTGTTATCATATCGACCATATATATGCTTGACTAGTATTTATTTTATTGATCGCGTAAGGATGAAAGGCAAAAAAGGAATCAAATTATCACCTATTAACATCTTCGTTGTTATTATTATTATTATTATTATTATTATTATTATTATTATTATTATTAATAATAATAATACAACTTTCATAATGTCTCATTTGCGGTTCGTATAGAAATTATCGTTGCCGGTAGAAGGAATTTACGAAAATTGTTAAGTACTTAACACAGATTTGGGTCCAGCACGCTTTTCCACAGCGTTACTCTACTGCGGGAGTCTTTATGGAGTAACTCGATCTGCTAGAAAGAGCAGTCAAGTCTCACTTAAATTTTTTGTTTTAAAGAACAACAAACACACTGTCATGTTAGTTATACGAAAAAAAAAAAAAAAAAAGGGATGGTCATAGGTGGAACGCATTTAAGTTAAAACGTCTACCCTATCGAGGCTGACTTGTTGCTAAAGAAGAACGGCGGCATCTACACAACTTTAGAGGTATTTAAGTTCTTGTTTCTCTGCGTCCAACGTACAAAATAACGCCGAGTTCGATCCTGCCTTTCCTTTCGCGGCAGTATTTCTTCGGGGAAAAAAAAAAAACATAATCGATACATATTACACACACACACACATCTATATCGATATACAGGGTGTCCCCAAAAAATGTATACACACCTTAAATAATTGTAAATGTGTTGTTCTTTGTAAGCCTAGTACTTATTCTATCGTTCTCTTTTGCCGAACCACTATGTGTATACATTTTTTGGGGGGACACCCTGTATATATATACCGAATATATATGTACGTTTGAATCCTATTTCCTCTTCATTATATAATCGACATCAGAGAGGTGTGATGGGAGAGTCGGTAGAGCGTCGGACAAAAAGTGCCTTTACAGTATTTCCTTTCTTCCGTTTTGATTTCAAATCCGGCCGAGGTCAACTTTGACGTTTATTCATTCGGAGGCCGATAACAAAGTTCCAATGAAATACTGGAATCAATGTTATCATCTAAGCCCCTTTATACCCTTTATACTAAGGCCATTTATACCGAAATTAGGAATCCTTATGTAATCAGTGAAGACAAGCATGCTCATTAGCTCGAGAAGAGACAATGACAGTCTTTGCTGATTTTAGTAACTGCCGTTCAATTTCCGCCAAGTCCAGCTTTACTTGTTCTTCCGTGGTCGATAAAAATAAGGTACAAGCCATCTACTAAGGTTCGATTTTATGTATGTCCGTCCATAGATGTGAATGTATTTGTTTGTAATAATAGGGAAACGGAGAAAAAACGCTTACGTCTATTCCTTACAAAAATGATGCGTGTGTGACTTTGAGCCAATAAATGTTGGCAAATGAATAATTGAAAGAGCAAAACCGAACGAGGAGGGAGCTTCTCTCTGCATCGATCGCTTAAGCTGCTAGAAAGACTAGCCAAATCTTGGCAATCTTTCGTCTCTAGTAGACCTTTCCGTCGATTTCCGTAAAAAAAATTTTTTTTTTTTTTTTACATATGGGCTTGCGGGAACTTTTGAAGTAATGAGAGCGAAAGAGACTAAGAGAAAGCGATTGTATGACGAGGAAAGTTCTTTTGAAGTTACCGTGCATGTGAAGCATTGATGTACATGTGTGTGTGTGTGTGTGTGTGCGTTTGATGGGGTGTGGGAGACAGACAGTATGTTGTGTAATCGACGGAAAGGTCTACTAGAGACGAAAGATCGCCCAAATCTTCCTCTACAATCACACGCTACTATCTTCAAGCGCGCACATGCACACACACATACACACGTATTGCATAATATATATATAACCAGTACAGAATACACGAAAATAGGGTATAATCATCAGGGGTGAGTCGAAGCTAAAACATCAGCCACCACGATAGCAACAACAACAACAACAACAGTATTATCGTTCCTCAAGGAACTGAGTTCAGACGACCCGACCCTATCGTGTTCTCTCTCGACTTCTCCAATGTTAAGATCGGAAACGATAACATAGGAGCAAGAGGGTCTCGTCAGTTCAATCAACTTTGTTTGCCATGCCCCCACCCAGCCCGCACCACGCTCCGGATGTGTAACTTGGTGCCGATGTGACATTCACTACTACTACTACTACTACTACTACTACTACTACTACTACTACTACTACTACTACTGCTGCTGCTGCTGCTATTACTTTAACCGTCATCGCCACCACTACTGCCTTAACTACTACTACTACTTCTACCACCACCACCACCACCACTACTACTACCACCACTACCACTACTACCACCACCACCACTACCACTACTACTACTACTACTACCACCGCCACCACTACTACTACTACTACAACTACCACCACCACCACCACCACCATCACCACCACCACTACTACTACTACTACTACTACTACTACCACCACCACCACCACCACCACCACCACCACTACTACTACTACTACTACTACTACCACCACCACCACCACCACCACCACCACCACCACCACCACCACCACTACTACTACTACTACTACTACTACTACTACCACCACACCACCACCACTCGTTTTAAATTTTTGTCCGTTTGATTTAATGACTCCTGTTGTTGTGATGTCAGTGTTGTGGTGTTGTTAATGTTGTAATGACAGATTTGTTGTTAGGCGGCGATGGTGGTGGTGGAGTTTCCTGTAAATGTCGACGTTGTGCTGTCAGTGACTGTCATATTGTTTTGCATTCTTAGATCATTCTAACAGACTAATATCAGACTAATCAAAACCAAAGGCGTTCCAACCATGAACCTCCTGATTTTTTTTTGATTTTTAATTCAGACATCTTTAAGGCTATCATTAATCAATAATTTTTACACATTTCTTTTTTCTTTTTTTTTTTTGGCTTTTTCATTTATATTATTTCGTGACGATGGGGGTTTATAAGATGAGGGAATTCTAGCTGTTATCTCTGGTAGTTCCTCTAACCACGTATGGGCATCATCACTATTGGTTGTTCATCTCCAGGTCCACCTCGATCAGGCATAATCGATTAGAGGATATTCCAAAAGCGATCATCTCTACTTCGTCTTCATAGGTGTATCTAAAACTATACACTCTCTATAAATGTGTCTATTCCTTTCTTTTAGGTAGTTGAATGTAATTTGAAGTAGCAGTTCCCACAAACGGATAAATATCAGCTTCTCTCCATCCTCTAAATATTAGCGAAATATTTTCTTTATGAGGTGTGGGTAGGATGGGGGGGAGTTAGTCGATTTTTATCGATCCCTAGTAATTGATTGGTACTTTATTCTATCGACACAGAAGGATAAAAAGGCAAAGTTGGCGACAGTGAATTTGAACGTAAAGAGCTAGCACGAAACAGTATTTGTTCAGGTGCTCCGCTAACGATTCAGCCAATTCGCCAAGATAAAGCAGTCTGTATCCATATAATTCTGTTTTTTTTTTCTTCTTCTCCTCTTTCTTGGTCATGGTGTCGGACAAGTTTAAAAAGTTTAAAACCATCTTGATTGGTAGAGTCATTTAAGTATCGGATAGAATGCCTCGACAACGTATTTCTTTCGATTCACTGTGCTCTGAGATCGAATCGCGCTATGGTCAACTTTGTCTTTTATCCTTTCAGAGTGGACTTTAAAAAAAATAAAAATAATAAATAAATGAAAAATAAAAAAAAAAGTACCGCTTCAGGGTGATGGATTGGCAAAGCTATAAGAATGTCGGCTCGGATGCCCTGTCGAAATTGTCCTCACTCTTTGTGTTTTGGGTATTTTGAGTTCAAAATCTCACCATAGCCCGTTTGGCGAGGTAAGAACTAAATCTGTCGGCCGGTTTTAACATCGTTACTTTCACTTTCGTTTTGAGGATCATCTATCACGGAAGCCTTGTAAAGGATCAACGGGCATTATTTAGTCTCTTGACTACAAGAAGAAGAAAAAATCCGTCAACTTTTTTCAATTCATATATCATCCACACCTTAAGGAAACAATGATTATGAGGAAAATATATAGCTGGCAATTTTTGCCAACTGAGTGACCAAGCATAGAAGCTACTTGTGTGGCTTTACGCCATTTGTTGTAGTCGTAATTGTTGTAGTTCATTCATTCATTCTTCTTCTTCTTCTTCTTCTTCTTCTTCTCTTCTTCTTCTTCTCCTCCTCCTGTCGTTTCACTTTCTCCCATTGCATTCTCCCCACAAGGATGAATTAGAAAAGGATAAAAAATACTTTGCGAGGGGAAACGATGTCAAGTATTTTGTGTATGGAGTGGCGGGTGTACGTAAATACACATAACTACATAGACACACATATACACACGTATATAAACATTTATAGGGAGTGAGAGAGAGAGGAGAGAGAGAGAGAAAGAGAAAGGGCGGCGATCTGGCAGAAACGTTAGCACGCCGGGCGAAATGCTTAGCGGTATTTCGTCTGCCGTTACGTTGTGAGTTCAAATTCCGCCGAGGTCGACTTTGCCTTTCATCCTTTCGGGGTCGATAAATTAAGTACCAGTTACGCACTGGGTTCGATATAATCGACTTAATCCGTCTGTCTGTCCTTGTTTGTCCCCTCTGTGTGTAGCCCCTTGTGGGCAGTAAAGAAATAGAGAGAGAGAGAGAGAGAGAGAGAGAGAGAGAGAAAGAGAGAGAGAGAGGAAAGAGAGAGAGATGCATATGTACTTCACAATGTGACATTTGGGAACTTGGGTTGCGTTAGGATACGTGGGGCCTGGGTTGAAACGAAAGTAGAATAGATGCTATAAGCCTTCTTTCCCATCGTTAGCTGATAAATATAAGGTAAAGCGTCAACCCGTGTACGCCACCCGTATTTGCATTTCTAAGTCACAATACGTAAAGCTCATCTTAAAAAGGGTTTTTTTCCAGTGAAAATTGCTCAGTAGAAAACTCAAAATTAGCTAAATGTATTAGAATTATGAGTATGCCTATGTAATTAAAATCAAACTAAGATGGATCCTCAATTATCGTAGACAACACGGGTACACACACTCACCACCACACAGAGAAAGACACACACGTTTGCGTACATACATGTATAAATGTTTGTATGTATGTTTGTGTGCTTAAATGTATATAAATATGCAGGCACACACACATACACACACATATATGTGTATGCGTGTTTATATACATGGGCTTATGTATATATGTGTCTATCTATGTATAACGCATTTATATGTATATGTAATGTTCATGTGGTGTTGTTGTGTGTGTATTATATATATATATATATATATATATATATATTATATATATATATATATATATATATATATATCACGGTGACCGACCAGGCTATCAGATGTTGCTACACATCGCTGGTCACAATGCGCTTCGCATTGTTTTAGCCTTCAAATGACGCCAACCCGCTGGCTAAGCGAGCAGGCCATTATATATATATATATATATATATATATATATATATATATAATATATATATATGTATATATATGCGTGTGTATGTGTGGTGTGTGTTCGTAACTGTGTGTAATGTTCGTGTGTGCGTACCCTACTAATCTCATGTCTCAGTGATGGTCGCCATGCTCCACAGTATAATTGTCCTCAGCTAGTTCGTTGACTTAACTGTCAAAAGTCTTGTTTTTCATGTTATCTTA
>NW_021825655.1:0-15026 GCF_006345805.1 Octopus sinensis | reverse complement strand
TAAAAGAAACGGAGAAAGTTTCGTAATACAATAATCTAGAAATAGAGACAATTTGAATGCAGAGCTCAAGACAGAAATAACACCAATAATAGTAAATGCATTAGGTGCGGTTATAAAGCATACAGGCAAATACATAACCAGCACTGGTTAGGCATCGCATACATCCTTGGTAAAATACTGTCAATTCCCTTAAAAATAAAGAGGCTGAAACCACGCCACAGTGTGTACTCGAGGCACACACAGGTGCGATCGGTAGTGCAATGGAAGCAGTTGAGAGAAATAAAAACAAGAGTGAGAGAAGAAGAAGAAGAAGAAGAAGAAGAAGAAGAAGAATGAAGAAGAAGAAGAATGAAGAAGAAGAAGAAGAAGAAGAAGAATGAAGAAGAAGAAGAAGAAGAAGAAGAAGAAGAAGAAGAAGAAGAAGAAGAAGAAAAGAAGAAGAAAAAGAAGAAGAAGAAGAAGAAGAAGAATCTTTCGTTACAGTAAAAATTCAAATGAAAGTGTTGAAAACGCGGTCGTAAAGAACACGGATTCCAGTTATACATAACTACATCGGTCAAGCCGTGGAGAGTGATGTCTAAGTAATTTGAAAATAATAGAAGCAAAGAGATTGCAATAGTCGAAACCAAATTGATTGTAATATGTAAAGAAAGCAGGATTGCAAGTTCTGAAACGACATACGACAGCTGACACAAAAAAAGCAATGAGAAAAACTGACAGAACTAGAGAAACCACGGAATATGATAGCACTAGTCTAATCTCTGTTATCATAGAAGAATCATAGAAGAAGAATTGGGAACACCACCAACACGACTTCTCAAAAAGAAGTGGGAGAGATATTGGAAGTGAGATCCAAATACTCATTCTTGTAAGAAATCTCCACGAAGTTTTTAATGGTTGGAAGAGACGTGCTTCCATTAATTCTCAAATATATTGCTGACAGTCAATATGAAACTGTTTTAATATTAATACTAATTATCAAAAGCGGCGAGTTGGCAGAATTGTTAGCACACCGGACAAAATGCTTAACGGCTTTTCGTCCGTTTATTGTGTTCCGAGTTCAAATTCTACTAAGGTCGACTTTGCCTTCCATCCTTTCGGAGTCGATAAAATAGGTTGAGCACTGGGGGTCGATGTAAGCGACTTAACCCCTTTCCCTAAATTGCTGCCTTGTGCCAAAATTTGAATCTAATATTAATGCTAATTATACAACAATATTGATATTATTATTATTATTATTATTATTATATTATTATTATTATTATTATTATTATTATTATTATTATTATTATATTTTACTTCTTGGAGCCTTCAGTGTTACTAGCTTTGGTTAATCCTGACAGCGGACAAGAACCTATTGTCAATTGTCTCACAGGGTCTCTCAAGGTCCCTTTCCACAAATTGTCAGACTTGGTACCTAGATGTTAAGTATAGTGGAAGATACCCAACAGCCAAGTACCAATCTCAAAATCCTCACTGACCCCATCAGAGCACTATTTTGAGCATGCTCTACCCCCTTGTCAATTCCATTTTCTCAGACATATTTCTTGGACTTTGTTGTTTGTGCTCCGAGCGCCCCTACAACTAACGGGATGGCAGTTATCATTATTATTATTATTATTATTATTATTATTATTATTTTTATCGTCATCATCATTATCATCATTATTAAGGCGCTGAGCTGGCAGAAACGTTAGCACGCCGGGCAAAATGCTTACTTGCGCTTCGTCCGTCCTTACGTTCTGAGTTCAAATTCCGTCGAGGTCGACTTTGCCTTTGATCCTTTCGGGGGGTCGATAAAAATAAGCACCAGTTAAACACTGGGGTCGATTTAATCGTCCACTTATTCCTTCCTCAAAATGGCTGCCCTGGTGGCAAAATTTGAAACCATCATCATCATTATTATTATTATTATTATTATTATTATTATTATTATTATTATTATTATCATCATCATCATCATTATTATTATTATTATTATTATTATTATTATTATTATTATTATTATTATTATTATTATTATATTTTTATTATTTTATTATTATTATTATTATTATATATTATTATTATATATTTATTATATTATTATCTTCATACATATTCATCCACACACAAAAAACATATTCATGTATAAGCCATTGCACATTTGAATGTTGGTTGAAGCAACTCTATCTGGCATGGAAAAGAACACACCAAGTTCACGTGAGAAAAAAATAAAAAAAATTTTTGGCGGGGGGGGATGTCAAATTACCGATGACGGTATTGACGTTTGTCGTCATGATGTCTTGGATCATAATTATAACGACGACGACGACGATGACAGACGTCGTTTTTCTTTTTTTTTCTCTTTCTCTCTTTTGGATATTTATTGATGCAAGATTAACATCACATGGATGATATCGGTGTAGATTCGATAAAATCGACCTTAATGTATTTATTGGAAATTGTGTGACAAACGGTAAGTTCACAGCTAACCAGTTTTGTATTGTAATTTTCGATACTTTTATGGGATTACTTCGCATCATTGAAAAAAAAAACGTATAAATATACCAACTATCTATTCTCTTTTCGTTTGTTCTGTACATTTAACGCTTAGAGAGTACTTACCAAGCTAGAAAACTTGCACAAAAATCATATAATTTGATAGAAAGGGTTATAAGTGAATAATTATTTTCAATAGATCAGTTTAATGTTTACTTAAGATCGATGTTATTCAACGTCTGAGGCAAAGAAATTCCAAATAGATGAATGTAAGGTATATCTAATGGCTTTTTCATATTACTAAAAGCAATATCCACGAATAATTTTATGGTTCCTAAGAATGGTGGGGGAGAATTACAACAGCTATACTCAATCTGGAGAGCCAGTCTGAGTAGTAGCAACAAAGCGTACTTCCTTTTGGAGGCAAATAACGGTTAGATGTTAAAGCAGACGACATTAGAAAGCAGACGACAATAGAAAGCAGACGACAATAGAAATCACACACACAGAGAGCTATAATTTTCTGTCTTTCATATATTATTTAAAATGACCTCACCTATCCGAGTCCGTGGTTGAAAACACGTCTTAAGCAGCCGTGCAGTGGGACTAAATCTGAAACCATGTAGTTACGATACGAAGTCCTTAAATTCACAGCCATGCCAACACATAGGATTTAGAAGTGATGTACAGTGATGATGCTTGGCGGATACTACACGTCTAGATATGTTTTGGCTGTGGTAACACTGGTTCGGTTTACCATGAATTAAATAAACATAATACGTTATACAAATTATTTCTATCGTAGTTTCTGTTTCCTCAGCTAGTCATATTGCAGGCCGAGCGAAAGAAATGCCTAATAGTTGACATATAGATAGCTGACGAATAAGATTGATGATGTCATTAATAATAAAGCCTCATCAATATATATGCAAATAGATTCTATGCATGGGAGACATTTATAACATATTTATGATAACTGAGAAGAACTATCTAGGGACACCAACTGTTTGGAGACCAAATCGTCTCTAAGGCGCAGGAGTGGCTGTGTAGTAAGTAGCTTGTTTACCAACCGCATGGTTCCGGGTTCAGTCCCAATGCGTGACACCTTGGGCAAGTGTCTTCTACTATAGCCTCGGGCCGACCAAAGCCTTGTGAGTGGATTTGGTAGATGGAAACTGAAAGAAGCCCGTCGTATATATATATATATATATATGAGTGTGTGTGTTTGTGTGTCTGTGTTTGTCCCCCTAGCATTGCTTGACAACCGATGCTGGTGTGTTTACGTCCCCGTCACTTAGCGGTTCGGCAAAAGAGAGCGATAGAATAAGTACTGGGCTTACTAAAGAATAAGTGCCGGGGTCGAGTTGCTCGATTAAAGGCGGTGCTCCAGCATGGCCGCAGTCAAATGACTGAAACAAGTAAAAGAGTAAAGAGTAAGTAACTGGAGATAGGAGAGGAAAATTTTCGACGAGTAAAAGGTATTTAGCAAAGTAGGTAGGTGGAAGAACGATGAATTTTCGATTAATTAAATTTAGAATCATAGATACAATGAAAGGAGTAAAACATAAGGCGAAAAATACCATTAATTGAATATGTCTTTTGGCCAGCACAATTGGTGGCAATCAACTTGGTGAAATCCAATTGGTGACAATCCAAATATATTTCGTTCTTTACAGAGCTCTTCTTTGAAATATAACTTTTGCTTCATTTGCCTGACTGAAAGTAAAAGAAACATAGTATTGATGTACAACAATGTATATGTGTTAAAATGGCATCGTAACTTGATAACTTAAGGGACTATCTCATCAGATTCAAGCATTGCGCTAACATTTTCCTCCCCTAATCATGGCAAGAAATACCATTAATTAAATCTGTCCTTTGGCCAGCACAATTGGTGGCAGTCCACTTGGTGGCAATCCAGTTGGTGACAATCCAAATATATTTCGTTCTTTACAGAGCTCTTCTGTGAAATATAACTTTTGCTTCATTTGCCTGACTGTAAAAGTAAAAGAAACATAGTGTTGATGTACAACAATGTATATGTGTTAAAATGGCAACGTAACATGATATAACTTAAGGGACAACTTCATCAGATTCAAGCATTGCGCTAACATTTTCCTCCCCCCTAATCTTGGCAGGAGAAGCTCTGATAAATTGATATTTATTTTCCAGCGCATAAAATACGTTAGCGCTACCGTAAGTAAGATACATTTAACAGATGTGAGGAAGCGGAAGCACTGTGCAGCCAATCAGTTTTGTTGCCTCGTGTTTGAATGCAATTCGTTATGTGATACTGAAGTCTCGTGAACGCATTCACACTGCCGCTCTGTTATCTCAAACAACGTCACGAAGAATAGATATAAATAAATTTGGCAACGGATATCGTGTAAAACCAGAGGTTATTTTGACGAGATTGTGCACTTATTATTTTAGAGATCCTCTACGTGGTCGCTAGACTTGCTAGATATAGTAACCGAATTCCTCACAAATTTCACCTTTTCTTAAACTCGGTTGGGTACATTTTTAACAGCGTAGTCATAGAAGTGCAGCATAATAATAATAATAACAACAACAACAACAACAATAATAATAATAATAATAATAATAATAATAATAATAATAATAATAATAATAATACTAATAATAATAATAATAATAATAATAATAATATTTTTTTTATTTATGCGCCCTTTTCAAGCCTAGCCAGGCTCATGGGCCCGATATCCCGGATTCTGTGGAACGTGTGTTCCCGCCAGCTGGACGGGACGCCAGTCAAGCCATACTCAAGAAACAGGAAAAGAGAGGGAGAGAAAGTTGGGGCGAAAGAGTACAAAAGGAATCGCCACCACCTCCTGCCGGATCCTCGTGGAGCTTCTAGGTGTTTTCGCTCAATAAACACACACAACGCCCGGTCTGGGAATCGAAACCGCGATTCTCCGACCGCGAGTTCGCTGCTCCTAACCACTGGGCCATTGCGCCTCCACTAATTATAATAACAATAATATAATAATAATAATAATAATAATAATAATAATAATAATAATAATAATAATATGATAATGATAATGATAATGATAATAATAATAATAATAATGATAATAACAATAATAATAATAATAATAATAATAATAACAATAATAATAATAATAAAATAATAATAATAAAATAATAATAATAATAATAATAATGATAATGATAATGATAATGATAATAATAATAATAATAATGACAATAATAATAACAATATTAATAATAATAATGAGTTTGATGATGATAAATAAGTGAATACACAGCAAGATCATCATTACTGAACATCATTAATAATACTTAGTCAATTCTGACGACGCTAAAGTACGCAGCCAATAACATATATTCTTTGATGGACCAATGTGAAAGCCTCCAACAAATGAATACCATCAAACGACATCCTACAATCATATAACTTTTTTGAAAAATGTCGGCAGATAAAAACGGATAACGTAAACTTAGATATATTATGTCTAGATGTGATGGGTAGTCGAGGAGAGAATGTGTTTTAGTTTAGATCTGCTCGATGCAAAGAAAAAAAAATTAATAAATAACTTAACAACAACAGCAACTGGCAGCTTAATTTCAAAATGTTTTTCATTTAATAACTATAATTAACAATATTTGACGATGATTGGTAAAAGAAATATTGTTTTGTTTTGGCTCTTTTTTTCTCTCTCTTTTTTTTCAACAAGCAAAAAATAACTCGAAATAGTATCTAATCATAACTATAAATGAATGTACAATTCAGAAAGAAAAAAATATAATAAGTCTATTTATAATAGAAATGTTTAGTTCATTATTTTTTTATTATCTTTAATGAAGTAAAACTCGAACTAAACATTCAGGCGCACGCACACACACAGACGTGCACACACATATACATACATGTACACACACATACACACATACACACACATGCATACACACACACGCATACAAACACACATGCATACACACGCACACGCAAACAAATATACACGCACACTCACACATATATGTATATATGTATGTATAACTGTATATATATATATATATATATATGTGTGTGCACATGTATACGCATATATATATGCATAAATATATATGGATATATATATATAATTATATATATATGCGTATATATATATATTCATATATACATATATATATATATGTATGTATAAGTATCTATATATTTATATATACATATGTACATGTAAATACATACGATCATACACGCATATATGTAGATGAGTGAGTATATATATACATATGCATGCATATATATATATGCACCTACACATATCGCGCACGCATACACACAAACATACACACTCACACATACATAAGCACATGAGTGTTATTACAATAAAGGGTATACTAAGTACCAACTTGCTAGAAATAACAGTTAAAACACTCAAACAAGCCACTAAACTCACTGAAAAAAAATCATCACAGACCAACAGAAATAGGGCAAAATTTTAACATTTTAACTCAGCTGGAAGTGTAAAATTAGGTAACAGATATACCTGGATCGTGATTACTAATTCTGGATTACTCCTTGATGCCCTTCAGCAGGTCTTACTAAATACCCAGGGTTAAAATCCTACTCGCTTCGTTGTATCCGTTAAGCGCTGAACAGGTTCGGGCCAAATTCAAAACAATTTCAATGCATAACTTTATGATAAATGAGTAAATATATACATACATGCATGCTTCATTGTACAAGCTCATGTATGGATGTATACACGCATGAAGCGTGTGTGTGTATGCATAAGAAAAAGGCCAACTTTATAGATTGCTTCTCAAAGTTTATTGTTGCCGATGTCGGAATTTAGTGAAAAGAAGAGCATAGTATCTGGTAAAACTAACATTACAGCTAAAATGTTTACATTTACAAACGAGTGTGTGCATATATGTATGTGTGAATGTATGTATGAATGTACCACACTTATGTGTACGTATGTGTGTGTGTGTGTGTGTTCGTGTGTGTGTGAGTGTGTGTGTGTGTTCGTGTGTGTGTGCGTGTGTGTGTGTACTGACATGTGTGATACCATGCTGACACTTATATGCCAACAAATAACACTGCAGTAGAAATAATCACTGTATTGTGTTTTTCACATTCTTGGAGAAGCGGTATGGCTGGTAGTTTGTGGGGTTGGGGGTTGGTGGGGGGAGGTGGGTTTTTTGGGTGGTTGGAGGTTGTTATTCAGATTATTACTAGAGGTTATGCATTTACGAAGTAAAAATTCAGACAAATTTTACAAAGTCCTAGCAGTTTAGAATTTTCATTCAGCTCGTCGCCATCTTGTAATAATAATAATAATAATAATAATAATAATAATAATAATATAATAATAATAATAATAATAATATAATAATAATAATATAATAATAATAATAATAATAATAATAATAATAATAATAATAATAATATAAAATAATAATAATAATAAATAATAATAATAATAATAATAATAATAATAATATAAAATAATGTTTTATTCGAATAATGCTTGCAGCGTAGATTTCAACAAAAACTACCTTGTACTTAAAGAATGACACGATGGAAAATCGACTATTGAATTTTTAAAGGCAGCAAATCCTGTTCCTTTGAGAAACCAAACAAATTTTGATTGACTTGCGGAAGATTTCCTTGTCTTAAAAAAAAAATATATGACTTTTTCTCCTGTTACTTTTTCCAGTCATTTAACTGCCGCAATGCTGGGGTCATGTTGATAAAGCAAATTTCAGTGCAAGTATAAAACAGGTTGAATCCTGGGGACACTAATAACATCTGCAAAGAATAAAATATAATAGACTAGCAGTATCGCCCGGCGTTGCTCGGGCTTGTAAGGGAAATAACTATATAAGCACATTTAGAGATGTAAAGTATAATAGCCATCTCAATATGGCTAACCACAAAGGGGGGGGGGTTACTGTAGCTTTTTACGTTCTGAGATTTAATAATACATTTTTAGAGAGTTACTTCCCTTATATAATAGCAAAAAGATGCATTAAAAATGGGAAAAAAAAATGATGGTAATTTTTTTTTTTAATCGTAGACTCATCGTAGACGCGCGCTAATACCCAGAAGGGCTCGATATGAATCACGACTATAAGATACCCGCTTTTGGTTACACTGCACTGCAAAATGTGGGAGTAGTTAGGAATCTAAACCGTAGGAGACAGACAGCACACAACCTCTCTTTTATATATAAAGATTAGAGCTTTCAAAAGGCAAAATAATGTCAATCGACTAAATGTTATACTGTCGTAAATAGGAAATGTTCAGAACTGCAAGGTTATTTCAAATATACTCCTCGTGTTTCATTTTATAATTGCGAAATGCAGAACAGTTTATTGAAGTAGTAAATGGGGGTAATTGGATATTTTCGAAATATAAGGGGTAATTAATCGGTTGACAGTTATTCCTATGCATTGTTGCCTCCCTTTTTGAGACACGGATGTCTGAATACATATTATTGTGTATAATCGCAATAAAAATATATATATTATCCAAATAATAAGACAAAGAAAATTCTTTAACCTAACTTTAATAATTCCTGTTCAGTGCTTCTGTAGAAATACCCTACCTTATATATATATATATTATATATATATATATATATATATATATATATATATATATATATATATATATATATATATATATACATATATATATACATATATATATACATATATATTACATATATATATACATATATATATACATATTATATATATATATATATATATATTATATATATATATATGTATATATATATATATATATACATGTATATATATATATATATATATATATATATTAGGTGTGTGTGTGTGTGTAAGTATGTATGTATATGTATATGTATATATATGTATATATATATATACATATGTATATGTATATATATATAGTATATGTTATATGTAAATGTATATATATATATGTTATTTATGTGTGTGTGTTTGTGAGTGCGTGTTTGTGTATATATATATATTATATATATGTGTAAATATATGCATGTATATATGTATATATATATGTATATATGTATGTATATATGTATATATATATATGTGTGTATATGTACGTAGAAATTCCGGGTTGGTGTCCAGCGTGCTGAAAGACCACTGGGAGTGACGCGCCCCTCAGCTTTTGTTAAAGCACGCCTCTAGGAGAAGGTCACTCTGATATAAAACTAGATATGCAGGGAATGGCATTGAACATTTTGGGGATCTTTGGTTTGTGCTAGAGATCACGGTGCTCCCACATCCCTGAGCCTGCGACTCATATTAGCACCAGACATCTTGCTCCGGCTTGTCTCTGGATAATGTCAAATAGAGTGGAGAGGATCTGTGAGGTGTTGTGCAAGCCTTATCGGACCTAAAACTCTGCACAGGCATTGCCGACCTTTTTTTTTTTTATATATCTATCTTATTTTTAGTATATATTTTCTTCATTTTTATTTATTTATTTATTTATTTATTTTTTATTCGAAAGTCCTGCGGCGATGGGAAGGTGGTGAAGCATGCAGACCTGACGGGTTGGAAGCATGTAGTCAGCGACCTGCACGTAGGCGGCCCATGCTAGATATAAAGTCGTCTCCTTGTCGTCCAAGACAGCGGTAGGATTCGGTTGCTGCATGGGTGTCTGAGCAGCTCCATTTGGAAAGGGCACTGCTCACCTGGAGACCGGGGAGGTTCTAGAAAAGGTGAACCAAAAATTGCCATATCTGGTCAGTTTAGCGCGACTGACGGATGTCCACCCTGCGCTCGAAAAACAAAGAGTCTTTTATCTATAAAATCTGGACGGAACTTAAACATTTCATGTTGGAATGTGCGTACTCATTTATATATACATATATATATATATGTATATGTACATATATGTCTATATATGTGTATATGTGTATATATATATTGTATATATACATGTATATATATATATATATATATATATATATATATATATATATATATATATATATATAATATATATATATATATATATATATATAATAATAATAATAATAAGAGTAAATATTTCTATATAAAGGCTTTTAAAAAAAACCCCAATTATTTACTGGTAGAATTCGGTATGTAAATATAGCCGATTACGGCAGGAACTTCTGTAAAGTTCAGTATATATATTGTATATTAGAAAAAGGGACAGGCAAACAGGTTGCTTGACCGCATACCGAAAAAATAGAAATAGCAGTCAAGAATGCTTATTTCTATCAAAGTTGGACTCCGGGCATGACAAACCTGTAATTCACACATGCAAAACAGAAGGAATAGATAACGAAAACGAAGTCTGGCGGTTATCTGTGAACATCATGTTTCTGGATTATAAACATATTGAATGTATATTCCATATATATTTTTGATATATATTTCATATACATTGCATTTCGTTTTCGTTATCTATTCCTTCTGTTTTGCATATGTGAATTACAGGGTTTGTCATGCCCGGAGTCCAACTTTGATAGAAATAAGCATTCTTGACTGCTATTTCTATTTTTTCGGTATGCGGTCAAGCAACCTATATATATATATATACATATATATACATGTATATGTACATATGTGTATGTGTATGTATATGTGCGCGCGTGTGTGTGCGTAGGTGCGTACAGTTAGATGACAAATACTACTGTATGAGTCAGAGCTCCAAGGACATTATCACTATCTAGTCACCATCAAGAATAGTGGTTAGTGTATCACTGTACGTGGAAGTGTTATTAGGTATTCTATGCTGAGGAAAATCGTGATAAACACGAGTATAGATGATAAGTGCCTGCGAACGGTTCACCAGCGCAGTTATTGGGAACTAAGCATTGAATATTCCAGGCGTATTCGGATGCGTAGCCGCAATGGATTATCAAGGGGGTCCTTTGATGATTCATTCCAGTTAGGCATCCATGTGCACATCGAACATCCAATGCTGAGTTGCAAATTACTGGAATGGTGAGATGCTAGGTAGGATAAGTAGGAACAAATGTATGTTACTATATATAATATATAATATATTATATATATATTATATATTAGATATATATAATATATATTATATATATATATATATAATATATATGTATGTATGTATGTATATATATATGTGTATTTTATGTGTATGTATATATACATACAGATATATGTATATATGCATATATAGACATATATATATACATATATATATATACATACATACATATATATGCATATATATAAATTATATATATATACATGCATACACACACACACACCACACACACACACACACATATATAAATATATATGTATTAATATAATATATATATATATATATATATATATATATAAGTGTACAGCCTTATATATCCATTGCGACCGGTCTTACGTATCAGTTTCGCACCAGGTTTTCGACGGGATGTTAGATAACAGTTCAATTATGTAACCCTGTGCTTTTCAGGGTTACTTAACATCCTAGTGCGAAATCAACCGGTAAGATCGACTATAATTGATATATAATACTGTGCTCCTCGATTAACGTACCCACTCCATTGACAAATATTTGAGTGCATATTTTCTCACTTATACAATACATTCTTAGTCGGAACATATATATACACCTATGAGTCTGTGTGTACATGTATGTATTGATATATGCATTTATACACACAAACACACACAACACACACACACACACACACACACACACACAACACACATATATATATATATATATATATATATATATACATATATATATATATATACATATATATATATATACACGTTTATATATGGTGTGAATATATATATGTTTGTATGTGTTTGTGGGTATGCATACAAGCGCAAATATATATACGTAAAAACAATGAGCAGAAGTACTCAATATCTGTGAGTAAAGTATGTAGACGTAGGTGTGTGTGTGTGTGTGTGTGTGTGTGTGTGTGTGTGTGTGTGTGTGTGTCTGAAAAGAGAAGTACTCAATATCCGTGTTAGGATTTCTATTAAGCAATTAAGTAATCAAAGGTAAACTGGCTATAAAACCATTATTTTAAGTACTTGCTGACCGATATTGTAAAATATTATGTATGTGTGAGTGCATGCACTTGTGTGCACTTGTGTGTGTGTGTGTGTGTGTGTGGTGTGTGTGTGTGTGTGTGTATGAATGATTAAAGAATAATTTACTGCTTCGATAACGGCTCACATAACAGTAATATATATATATATATATATATATATATATTATATATATATATATATATATATATATATATAATATATATATATATATATATATATATATTTAATTACATCCAATAGAATATTTATCAGAAACTGTAGTAAACACGGTTTTCTAATAATTACTTTAAATCTTGGAGAGAAACGTTGATAGACTAGCTGCTGAGAATGAATTAAATCTCATTGTTGATTAGATTTAATTAGTAAAATATTTTTTTTATAATTCCTCTCATTTAAGCTTTTTCTAGTTACTTTATAATCGTCAGTTCTAATATAAATTTCAATACATGTGTGTGTATGTGCGTGCGTGTATGTGCGTGTGTGTTTGTGAGTGTGTGTCTGTGAGTGTGCGTGAGTGTGTGTGGGTGTGCGTGTGCGTATGTATGTGTGTATGCGCCCGCGTGTGCGTTTGTGTGTATAAAATTCTGTATATCATTCCTGTTTCCCTCCTCCTCTTCTTCTTTTTCCTCTTTTGTTCTCGTTCTTGTTCTTTTTCTTGTTATTATTATTATTATTATTATTATTATTATTATTATTATTATTGTTGTTGTTGTTGTTGTTGTTGTTGTTGTTGTTGTTGTTGTGGTTGTTATTATAATTATTATATTTATAATTAAGGCGGCAAGCTGGCAGAATCGTTAGCAAGCCTGACGAAATGCTTAGCGGTGTTTCGTCTGCCGCTGCGTTCTCAGTTCAAATTCTGCCGAGGTCGACTTTGCCTTTCATCTTCCCGGGATCGATACATTAAGTACCAGTGAAATACTGGGATCGATGTAATCGACTCATCCCCTGCCCCCCAAAAATAACTGCCCTTGTGGCAAAATTTGAAACAATTATTATCATTATTTTCATAAGCATAGGCGCAGGAGTGGCTGTGTGGTAAGTAGCCTGCTACCAACCACATGGTTCGGGTTCAGTCCACTGCGTGGCATCTTGGGCAAGTGTCTTCTGCTATAGCCCCGGGCCGACCAATGACTTGTGGGGTTTTGGTAGACGGAAACTGAAGAAGCCTGTCGATATATGTATATATATATTTATGTGTGTGTGTGTGTGTGTGTGTCTGTGTTGTCCCCTTAGCATTGCTTGAACCGATGCTGGTGTGTTTACGTCGCCGTCACTTAGCGGTCGGCAAAAGGAGATAGATAGAATAAGTACTGGGCTTACAGAGATAAGTCCCGGGGTCGATTTGCTCGACAAAAGGCGGTGCTCAGCATGGCGCGCAGTCAAATGACTGAAACAAGTAAAAGAGTAAAAAGTAAAGAGTAAGAGTAAAGAGTAAAAGAGTAAAAAGTAAAGAGTAAGAGTAAGCATCTTTCAATTCTGTTACCATTAGCCGAGTGTTTATTCCGCTGACACTAGTAGGTAGAGAAACGTGCTTTATACATTTGTAGGCGGTTAAAACAAGCACACCAGATTGTATATATATTTACAGAGTCGTGTGATAGCGAAAAGGGGGGGGGGAGACAACCGAGAATGTCAACATAGGAACCGGACATTTAATGATGATGATGATGATGCTCTGCTGAATGTTATTAATGTAATCTTGAGCTAACCTCGACGTCGCCTCTATGTGAAAACTTTCGCCTGCCTAGCAGTTAAATCTAGTTCAGTTAAATCTCTGTCTGTCTGTCTATCTGTCTGTCTGTCTGTCTCTCTCTCTCTCTCTCTCTCTCTTTCTCTCTCTCTCTCTCTCTTTCTTTCTTTCTTTCTTTCTTTGTTTCTCAATATTCCGTATCTCTGTTTTATTACTTAAAAATATTTCGCTACTGTATTTCTGTTGAGATGCTCTGTGTTTCTTCCAATTAATTTTAAATATAACAAAGAATTTAGTAAAATAACTTAGTTATCATTAAGCTGGTGTTAGGAACATAAAAATCGTGACTAAGGTTTGGTGGAAGATTTTAATTCAAAACTTATGAGAACAAGACATTTATACTCAGAGCCAGAGCTGGTTTCAGCCGTGTTGGTAATGAAAGGGTTAAGAATTGTTTCTCTATTATATATCTTAACCCTTTCATTACTGCATTTCTGTTGAGATGCTCTGTGTTTCTTTCAATTAATTTTAAATGTAACAAAGAATTTAATAAAATGACTTAGTTATCATTAAGTTAGTGTTAGGAACATAAATTGTGACTAAGGTTTGGTGGAAGATTTTTATTCAAAACTTATGGAAACAAGACATTTGTACTATAGAGCCCAAAACCGGTTTCAGCCGGGTTGGTATGGTAATGAAAGGTTAAGAATTGTTTCTATATTATATATAACCCTTTTGTTACGATATTTCTGTTGAGATGCTC
>NW_021825654.1:2500-10000 GCF_006345805.1 Octopus sinensis | reverse complement strand
TCCTTTATATTCCTCTTGATGCCTTCTGATACTGTTCCCAAGGACCCAACAATAATTGACACTATTTTCACCTTCTTCGTTTTCCATACCCGAGCTATTTCCTACTTAAGAAGTTTGTATCTATCTATTTTTTCGCCTTCCTCCTTGAATATTCATGGATCAAAGGGGCAGCACATGTAGTGCACCTTATCCACCACCACTAGGTCTAGCCTGTTATGCTCTAGCACCTGATCTGTCTGGATTGGGAAATCCCAGAGTACTTTGCTAGTCTCGGACTCCGTCGCTCTCTGCGGTTTGTGCTCATACCAAGTCTTGCCCCTCTCTAGCTCCCACTTTTTGCACAGTTTCCAATGTAGCACTTTTTCTACCTGGTCGTTTTGTAGTGGTTTTGAGCAAAGCTAGGGCATTCGTTCGTGTTATGGGCAATTGTTTGAATTCAGCAATGCATCGGTCCAGAAGCGTTTTCCACTGTTCGAAGCAATCCTAGGAACTCTTGCGAAATGATGCCTTTTAAATCCTCCGTCATTTTTTTCTTCGCCTCTTCCACATTTGCGCATTCCTTTCATTTGGAATTCCTCACTCAAAATACATTGGGAGGAGTTCCAGGACACATCATTCATAGGAACAAGTTTGTCAATTGTTCGACGACGGTCTTCCAAGAACAGTTCATGAATTTTCGGGAAGCTTTCATTCGTTCGGGGGTCGATGGTTGCCCTAAACGAGGTTGGTGTTCAAGCCACATGTGACCATTTCTAAAGTGCAAAAACTACTCGTAAGCTTGTGTCTTGCTCATGGTAGCGTCGTGGCCGTTTCCCCAGCAGAAACCAAAATCTCACGGAAGCACGCTGTCTTTTCGATTCAGCCATCGCAAATATCGACGAAGAGGGGAGAAGCACTGCAAGACAAAGACGCACCACATGGAAGTACAACTCCTCTCGACGCCGCCGGTCGGTAAGCTAGTGTCTGAGGCTCGCATCAAGTGGCTGAAGCCTGAACTGAACGGTCTTATCTCACAGAGAACGTTTCCGCTTACTTTTGAGTAAGTCCAATACACCCATCATGACTACCCGTCTTATAAGGATACATCAGGTACATGCATCACGGGTGTATGCACACCAGGTATGCATCACAGCCATATGTGCGTCACATGGAGATCTCATATCTAGCTAAACAGCGTATGTATTATTATAATAGGAAAAAATATATAAAAAAGAAGACAAAGAAAATAAATGTAAAAGAAGGCGAGAAAATTCAGAGCAACAATGCCCTTCTCAATACGTGTGACGTACCCCTTAAAACAATATTTTGTACTTCCTGCATGGATAGTAAGCCAGGGATCATCCTCAAATAATCCTTAGTGCCAAATTTAGAAAAACAGCTATTCTATCTAGTGAGGCAGTGAATTGGCAGAATGATTAGCATACCAGACAAATGCTTTGCTGCTTTTCTTCTAGTCTTTTGTAATGGGTTCAGATTTTGCCGAGGTACACTTTGCGTTTTATCCTTTCCGAATCGATAAAATAAGCACCATTGACTATCGGTACCGGTGTGACCGACTAGCCCCCTTCCCCAGAATTTCAGACCTTTGGATTATTATCCTATCTAGTCTTGCTAATTCATTTAGCCTTGTTTTTAACAATAATAAATCTAGTTTATTACATGTACAGAGAGAGAGAGTAATGGAACAGATTTCCTTAGTTTAATTGTTTGTTTTTGCATACAGCTTTGTTTTGAGAATTAATCCATTGCTTTAATAGTATTCTTTCCTAAACTTTTCTTTCATCTCTATGTTTTATTCTAATTCCCTCATTCCTTAGTATTTCTAAAGACGTGTTTGTTCCGTTTGTTCTGATTCTCTTATATCTATATACAGTCTGCTGCTTCATTAGATTGTTTATCCGAAAGCTGACCAGTACGAATATTTGTCATAGATTAATTATATGAAGTAAAGATCAAAGAATTTCAAATTAAATCAGCGGGAGATTTCCCCCCCCCCATCTCCCTCTCTCTCTCTCTCTCTCTCTCTCTCTTCAAGAGTCGCGACGTTACGACCGCCAACCTTCCCACCACTTAGACCCAACCACTACCACCAAAACTAATAACGTCAGCTCCGGTGATTTTGATGGTGGTGCTAGTGACGAATGGCAGAGAAGGAAATAGTATATTAGAAAATTGGCGTCTTCAACAGATGGCACTGCCATCGCTACAACCGCTGTAGCCGTCGAAAACAGTGACAGAAATACGAGCAGCATCGGCAGTAACAACCAATAACAGTCGCAAAAACGACAACTACAACATATGCAACTTCGCCGCCATCACCACCAAATGCAAACCCTCAACGCAAAAGGGATCATTTGTGTAAATAAAAGGATCGTGTAAAGAATAACCACGACATTCGAAAGCCTAGCACTGGAAGTATATTGTTGAGCCAGGTTTAAATAATAATAAATGCGCCCTTTTCAAACCTAGCTAGGCTCATGGGCCCGGTTTCCCGTTTTCTATGACGTATGTGTTCCCCAGTTGGATGGGACGCCAGTCCATCGCAGCGTTACTCATTTTTGCCAGCTGAGTGGACTGGAGCAACGTGAAATGAAGTGTTTTGCTCAAGAACACAACGCGTCGCCCGGTCCAGGAATCGAAACCACAATCTTACGATCATGGTGCTGACACCCTAACCACTAAGCCACGCACCTCCACCGAGCTAGCCTTAAAGATTCTTCTCGAGACACCAATCGACACAGGCAGAAAGACGCAAATAAAATGTCATACTAACACGCACGGCACATGAGAGCGCAAGCCACGTTTCTTCACATCCAACTCTACTTCCTCACAACTCGAGCATGAATGAAATTAACCTGCCGAAAATCTATAAGGAAGTGACAAAAAAAGGAAACAGTAACAGTCGCACAACACTGAAGACTTGAAAATTTGAGGAGACATCGAAGAACCCATCAAATACCCATTCATTACTATCATTAAAAAGAAAAACCCTGGTGCAACAACACTAGGAGTAGACTCAAAGTGCCGTTACTACAACGATGATATTGAAACAGTGGACTACCTAATCTATGGGTGTAAAGTTTTTGCACCAATAGGGTATAAATCAAAACATAACAGTGTTAGCCAATATCTACACTGGTTAATATAACGGCATAATAAAATCAAATCCGCAGATAAACATTACAAGCACCACTCTGAGGCTGTAACTAAGGGAGAAAATGTAACGATTCTTTAAGACTTTTCAGTAAATACAGACCAGATCACCAAAGCTAATAAACCAGATATTGTTGTGAAAGACCAAAACAATAAAGTCTGTTTATTGATTGACATGAGCATACCTTGTGATCATAATATCTCGGCAAAATAATTTGATAAGCTCAGAAAGCATATAGATTTGTTGATTGAAATCGAAAATATGTGCATAGCATTACGGTTAAAATACCAGTGATTGTAGGAACACTTGGAATGAGCAAAATAAGAACTGAAAATTATTTGTGGATGATCCCTGGTTTACCGTCCATACAAGAAGTACAAAAGTTTGTTTTAATTGATACGTCGCATGTATTGAGAAGAGCATTGTAGCTGTGAATTATTTCCCTTTTCTTTCCTTTTTGTTTATTTTCCTCTCTTTTTCATGTTTATTGCAGCAATACTGCTTACTTTAAATTCTCCATCAAAATCCTGCTGTTGTTATTGTTTCTGTTGTTGTTGGTAGTGGTCTCGGCTATAGAGGCAGAGGTGGTTGCTATGTAGGCGGTTTTGATGGAGGTGGTCGTTTTAATGGTGATGGTTGTTGTTGTTAAGCAACAAGTCGAGTAAGGGTGATTAGGTGATGATCTAGGGCTTAGGGACGGGAGACCCCAGACCTTGGAAAAAAACTTTGGGCGACTTGTAGTCGAGGGCTCTTCGTTGACGCCCGACACCACTGGGAGGTGGCCCTCGAAGTTGCTGGAAATGGAGATCTCCAGGTCCAAATTCTTGGACGGCTGATGGTGATGGTGATGGTGACGGTGATGGTGGTGTTGTTGGTAATGGTGGTGGTGGTGGTGGTGGTGGTGGTGGTGGTGGTAGAGTCTTCTCTCCGTTCTGCCAGCTTGCTACCTTTCCCAGTAGCAACGTCAGCAAGCAAAACGCTATCACCCTCTTATTTCATCGTCATATAACTCTCATCCTATCTCTCCCCCTCTCACATTAGCACCTGGATCACCATCGATTGTTGCCATTGACCAAAAATCGAAACTTTTCTTCCACGTGAGAAATCAATTTCAGCAAGTTGCCCAAGAAATAGAAGGAGTTAAGACAAAAAAGGAACTCACCAGCAAAAACAGTGCACAGGTAAAAGGAAAGCACAGTTATTTTTCAGAAAAAAATCGGTGTCTTCCAGAAAAAATTGGGCTGCATCTTTTCAATTTCTTCAATTTTTACTCCAAATGATTTCATATTTGGTGTAATGATGTAATTTCGTATGGTAATCATTGACATGAAATTCATTTTCGCTATATAAATCAATCAATGAAAAGCTAAGAGCTTTTAAAGTTTGTAAATTTTGGATAACTTTAGCCAATTGTAAGCCACAGACACATTCATGCCTGTTTTCATAGTAACAAGCCAAACATGAGAACTCTTTTGTCTGCAAGAAAACTCACATGTTGACAAATATATTCTACGCGAAGCCACATGCGTTGACGCTGTGCTCTGCTGTTTGTGCCCATCTTTGCTTGTACCCTGATCGAGAGATGTACTAAAAATAACAGCTTATAGGCTTTAAATCACGCACCCAAAATTTCTAGTTTTTTGTTTTTGCATAATCGTACGAATTCTTGTGTGCAGAATATAAATTCACAGAGATTTTCTGAAAATTCCAAAACTGAAAAAGTTATGAGTGGTTATATGTCGTGCGTAAAGCAGAATTTGATTTGCTTATAGTTTCTTATTAAAATACATGCTATTTTCAGAATGCTGGCTATTCGTGTAGTCACGCACAAAACGACAGCTACCAAATCCTGCTTTCTAACTGGGTAAAAATGATCAGACTTTAACCCTCTATAACTTTTTTTAATTTTTTTTCTGTAAAAAGTTGAATATCCGGAAATTCAACGTAGAAAATTAATAATAATAATAATAATAATAATAATAATAATAACTGATTGGCTTCTGGTCTTAACTGATTGGCTTCTAATCTTAACTGATTGGAAGTGTTATCATGTACATTGTTTTGTCTTGGTATAAAAGATGGGCTACATCAAATATTCTGCTCAATACCACAGATTTTCTTGTCAGTTATTTGACCTTAACCAGTTGAGCATGTCCCTTAATGTCTGACGATGTGTACATCTCTGATCACGAGCAGAAGTAGTGGGGGAGCATCATAGCCATGTGTTGAGAGGGATTCTTTGGGTTTCGTTCAACATCCTTAAGCAACCCTTATTCACGGACCTTTTGAGCGGGATGGGCTACTCGACCAGAAGAAAATTCTAACTGGGCCCCACCTGCAAGGTCATGTGCTGTTTATCTTGATATGAGATTACCACGTCGCGCACACATGGTTGTGATGCATGTGCCTAGTGTACACTTATCAGACGGGTAGTCATGATGGGTGTACTGAGCTTTGTATATTTTACCCCAGTGTCACTTTGATGGCATGCACTGCTCTCTCACTCGATAATAATAATAACAATAATAATAACAATAACGATGACATGACGATGACGATGACGATGACGATGACAATGACGTTGCGTTTGTTTGCTTCTTTGTTCGTTTGTTTGTCGGTGGACAAAATATCTCAAGAACCGCTGGATGGATTCGGATGAAACTTTCAGGAATGTTTTGCTTCGTGAGTGGTACGAACTGATTAGATTTGGGGATCGATGCGGTATCGGACAAGGATTCAGGGTTATTTTTCCGGCTTTAACTTAATTTTTGAGAGTGGTCAGGTTCATTTTTTGTATTCTTGTTTGTGAGAGCAGCCGAATTTATTTCCGGCTAATCGTTAAGAGGACAGTGATGTTGCCTTAACGGAGGTTTGCGCTCTCTGAGTGCTCTTGTTATTATTAATATTATTGTTATTATTATTATTATTATTATTATTATTATTATTATTATTATTATTATTATTATTATTATTATTATTATATTATTATTATTATCAATATTATTATTATTATTGATTGATTGATTGATTGATTGATTGATTGAGAGAGAGAGAGAGAGAGAGTAGTGCATGCTTTCAAAGTGGAACAAATGTACCCATCATGACTACCCGTCTGATAAGGGTACAATAGACATCACAACCATATTTGCAAAACATGGTGATCTTATATCAAGATAAAAAAACGCATGACTTTGCAGGTAAGGCTCAGTTTGAATTTTCTCCAGATTAAGTAGCCTAATCCATTCAAAAGGTTCCTAAATAAGTGTTGCTAAATGATATTGAATGTTTCCAGGAGTTAATTATCCAAAACCCAAAGAATTCTCTCAATACATGGCTATGATGCTCCCCCACTATTTCTACTCGTGGTCACAGATGCACCCATCGTCAGCCACTAAGGGACATGCTCAATTGGTCATGGTCAAACAACCGACAAACAGATCTGTGGTATTTGAGCAGTATATTTGCTGTAACCCATCTATTATACCAAGACATTACATAATATGTAAATCCCCACACTTTATGTCTGTCTTTGTATTGTCCCCCTCATCTTTCACCCTTGTGGCAAATAGATGAAATCATCATCATCATCATTAGTAGTAGTAGTAGTAGTAGTAGCAGCAGCAGCAGTATTAGTAGTAGTAGTAGTAGTAGTAGTAGTAGCAGCAGCAGCAGTATTAGTAGTAGTAGTAGTAGTAGTAGTAGTAGTAGTAGTAGTAGTAGTAGTAGTAGTAGTAGTAGTATCTCTTGAGTGGTAAATTTATGTTTAACGAAGTGTAACATTTCTCTTCATTTAACTTTTTTTCGCTTCAGCTATGAGATTTTTAATAATTCTTTCTGTTAGGATGAAAGGCAAAGTTGACTTCGACTGAATTTGAACTCAGAACGTAAAGTACGGTAGAAATGTCGCTAAGCATTTTAGTTCGGCAAGCTAATGATTCTGCTTTATGTAGAGTTTTCAATAATAATGGCACAAGGCCAGCAATTTAAGGTGAGGAAGGATCAAGTCTGTTATTTCGACTCCAGTATTTAACTGGTACGTATTTAACGACCCCGAAAGGATGGAAGGCGAAGTCTACTCCAGCGTCATTTGAACCCTGAACATAAAGTTAGGAGAAATACCGTTAAGTAGTTTTCCCGGCACGCTAATGATTCTAACAGCTTTCCACCTTATATGAAGTTTTATTAATATTAACTATAATAACAGCAGTCGAAAAAAAAAGCAAGGAGTGGCTGTGTGGTAAGTAGCTGGTTTACCAACCACATGGTTCCGGGTTCAGTCCTACTGCGTGGCACCTTGAGCAAGTGTCTTCTACTATAGCCTCGGGCCGACCAAAGCCTTGTGAGTG
>NW_021825653.1:0-14976 GCF_006345805.1 Octopus sinensis | reverse complement strand
TATACACCTCTGTGCTGCGAACTTTTATCGTCATTTACCATTTTACTTTATTCTGAAATCAACAGTATTTTGTTTTTACTTAATGATTTTCACTCTCATTCATTACTATTTTTGATGAATGATCGCTGTGCGAAACGTTTGATTCTCTCCGTTTCTTTCTTAAGGCGAAATCATATCGATTTCATGCACACTTATTTGTTATTTTGTCGTTTCGTTGACCTGTTTTGTATATCTGAATGTATGCATAGTATAATAGATATATATATATATATATCAATATATATATATATATATATATATATATAATATTATATAACATGTACATATATATATATACATGTACATATATATATGTTATATACATATATGCATATATATATGTATTATATATATTATATATGTATATATATATATTATATAAGCAGTATATATGCATATATATATAGGTAGATACATATATTTACATATATGTATATATATATATAGATATATATATATATATATATATATATATATATATATGTATATATATATGTATATGTATGTATATAGTAGGTTCAACAAAAAATATACTCCATCCAGTGAGAGATAAATAACATTATACACAATTACAATGGACTGCTAATAATTTCATGCTTTACAGATACAATAAATTGGCAGATTTATATAACATGATATAAAAATATGCCAATGTATTGTATCTCAAAAGCACGAAACTATTAGACGTTCTTTTGTAAATTGTGTGTGTATGTATATATGTAGATATATTGTATATATGTATATATGTATGCATGTAAGCCTACATATGGATATATATATATATATATACATGTATATATATGTGTATATATGTATTGGGTTGTCCGGAAAGTTCGTGCCGATTAATAGTAGCTTACCTTTCGACTTACCCCCCACAAGCACCTCAATTCTGGGAAGAGGACTTTTTCAAGTTAAAGGAAAGATGGAGACGCATTGTGGAAGAAAATGGTTCATATTTGGTTGATTAAAAATGTAATGGCAAGTATTTATTGACCTTTTTCTTTCCTTTAAATATTGGCACGAACTTTCCGGACAGCCAAATATATGTATGTATGCATGTATGAACATATACTTATATATTCCTACGCGCCGATGTGTGTAGGTAAAGAGGAACAAGCGCACATACATTCACACATATATTCATAAATATATACATTCATATATACATACATATATATATATAGGGAGAGAAATATAGAAACACCAAAGTACCATTTATATTTTCCGCCCTAGATTTATTCATTATTAGTTCTGGGATCTTTTCGGTTTGAAGGGCAGTTTTTTCTAGCGGTGTCATATGAAATTATCACCCATAATTATGACCCTAGTATCGATCTATTGCATTTCAATCTGTTACAGGGTTAGGGTTAGTTAGGGTTGGGTTAGGGTTAGGGTTAGGGCTGGGGGAAGGGTATCTTTTTTCTTCAGAAATGTAAATAAACCCAATCTGTTTCTTAAACGAGGGACATATTCATACGGCACAGAATGTTTTCACCTCCAATAGACGTCATTGATTGGTTGAAATGGCAGAAATTGAAGAAAAAAAACAACAAATATCTTACAAAGTATAGAATTTTTTCATTAAAGTCAAGAGACAAAAGATGTTTTATAAACACATTCTACCAGTATACGAAGTTTAAAAGTGTTTAGTTATGTGGAAATTATTAAAAAAAATGCCGTTCAAACCGAAAAGATCCTAGTTCTGTTTCCTAATAACAAAATCTTTTTTAAAAAATACGCAGTTTATATATATGTGCGTATTCAGACATATATACTTACATATAGGCAGTCATATACACAGTAACAAATGTGTCTAGAAAAGATCTTCCGTCGTTTTCAACGATGATTAAGCTAATTATTTAATCAGTTGAGCTCCCTATAACCGTACATGTAGCTTATTAATCCACTGAATTACAATCAACAATCGACCCAAAAAGCTTCCTCACAGTTTTCACCTACCTGCAAGGTGTAAATCCATCCGTGGGTACGCCAAACCACATTTTCAGAAGGAAGTGCGTTGTGAAATCGAACCCGAGATCTCAAAGTTGTGATGCGATAATTTCTATCACGAGCGCTCGCGTGAAGCCACGACCTCTCTCTCACTACCCCCGTCTCTCTCTCATACACAAATGCACGCACACACACATATACACACACATATACACATATATCTATACGTATATATATATATATACAATTTAATGACTACAAGAGTTAAAGGTGGGCAACTTCAAGTTTCAAGCTTATCTAACCGTATTGCCCAATCGTAGACAGTACGCTGTTCAAGAGTGTCCCAATTCTACGTTCCATGAAGACGATTATTGTAGAACCAGCTGAACAGGACAAGGTTTAAGAGAATGGTCTACGAAATCTGATTAGAAACTAATAAGTGATATATATATATATATATAATATATATATATATATATATATATAATCTATATATAATATATTCTATCGTTGCTGCTTGTCCTGTTTGTTGCTTGTGTTACTAACGGTTCATCATTTAATGATTAACACGTAACTTTATGCTATTGTCCAACTGAAGCCTAGTTAACCAGATTTACTGAACAGTACCACTGCAGTCATATCTTTAACAATACCAAAAACATTATCATCACAAAATTAAGACGAACAGTATTCAGCAGCAAAAGTTCGTTGGTGTTGTCGTTTCGCGACATTTGGTTGTTAGCAGTACTTGTAAAAAAAAGAGAGTTTTTCGCTGTAATGATTTGTCACAAAGACGATGGCTGGACGACATAACAACGATGAATTAAAAGTGTTTGTTTCTTTACATCGAATGGAGAAACATTAATATATTAATGCATTTTTTTATGTTAATGAGTTGTAGAAATATGTACACTGGAAATCCTTATCAAGAAAACTCAGAGTATCTGTGTTACTCTGATCACCAACATAAAGGCGCTCTCTTAGATGTTGTCCCCGATCGTAAGCATGAAAATTTATAACCCGTGGAATGTTTTGTTAAATTGCGATGCAACATGAAAAACTGATACAATAATTACAGGGGACAAGTTGATATTTATTTATTTGTACCAAGTAAAATTTAAATGAATATTCTCAAGAATAAGGCCTTAAGAAAATACGAACAAGAATGTTGTTTGCATCGTAAGAATTTAGAAACTACAAGAGACATGAAATACTTCGGTTTTAACGACGAAACTTGAAGTAGATAAAGTTATAAAGAAAAGCGGCTAAATATTGGGTTAAAAAATTACTTTGGATTGAAAGAAAGGGCAGCTTTCGACTTTTCTGTGTCCAAAGGATTTTTCAACCCAATAATTATATGCTAATATTGATAGCTTTATTAAAGCGGCGAGCTGGTAGAATCGTTAACACGTCGGGCAAAATGCTTCGTGGTATTTCGTCCGTCCTTACGTTCTGCGTTCAAATTCTACTGAGGTCCACTTTGCCTTTCATCCTTTCGGAGTCAATAAATTAAGTACTAGTTGCGTACTGGTGTCGATCTCATCGACTGGTACCCCACCCCAGAAATTCGGTCTTGTACCTAGAGCAGTAAAGAATATTGATAGCATTATTAAGGCGGCGAGCTGGTAGAATCGTAACACGTCGGGTAAAAAAGGCTACGCGGTATTTCGTCCGTCTTTACGTTCTGAGTTCAAATTACGCCGAGGTCGACTTTGCCTTTCATTCTTTCGGGATGGAGTAAATACGAACCAGTTGAGCACCGGAGTCGATGTAATTGTCTTACCATCTCTCCCAAATGTCTGTCTTGTACCAAAATTCGAGACCATTATCTATAGCTTCACGTACTTCAAGTTCCGCTATTAAAGACTAACATAAATAGCAATAAAAAGACAAAGATTGAGTAAAAAGGGTTAAATTTTACGTTTTGCTTATTATTGGATAGCATTATGATGAGAACAAAATTATTTTAGTCATATCAGTGTAAACGTATTTATTGCTGGGGGCATTAAAAAGTTAATTAGACCTAATGATGCGGTGAAGAACAAAATGGTATTAGTGAGTGAAGAGTAATTTGTTCGGGAGACAACTCCACGTCTGTAGGTCAAGGTTGACTTAAAGACTGCAGAAGATAGAAAACCTGTTCATTACTGACAAATGTTGCTGTAAATTATCTGCTAAAAATTGAATGATTCCTTAGAACGGTAATGGAGAGAAAAGAAATGAGGAAAAGGGGAAAAAGCATTAAAGAATAAAAAAAATTGGTGCTTATCGAATAAGCAGACATGGCTGATGAGTTGTAATTGCGACTTGCGACAAACGTCTACGTGATAATTTTAGTTTCAACTTGCTTGCAAAGATAAATTACGTTTCGACTAGCTCTCTGCTTCTAATTGTGTGTGAAACTAAGATTCCATGGCAATTTTGACTGAAGAACATATGGTTATGGAATCGGTTTAGTTTTGTTTTTAACTCTTATATAGAGTGACATGTCTGGCGGGGAGAGTAGAAAGGCATAACTTTAACAGGCAATTTATTGATGTATTCCAATGGTAAAACAGTGAGAATAAGAACAGATAAGACCAAAAAGAAAAGTAATGAGCCGAAGTATTGCGTTACGGAAGTTTGCAATCATATCTGGTATTTAAATCTCACCATTAACTAATTTACTTATTCATCCACCTTTGTTCAAAAGAGTAAGTCTCATTATGTACGTACGTACGTATGTATATATGTATGTATACTTATTTTATCTATCCCGAAAGGATGAAAGGCAAAGTCGACCTCGGCGGAATTTGAACTCAGAACGTAACGGCAGACGAAATACCTGTTTCTTTATTACCCACTAGGGGCTAAACATAGAGGGGACAAACAAGGACAGGAAAACGGATTAAGTTGATTAAATTGACCTCAGTATGCAACTGGTACTTAATTTATCGATCCCGAAAGGATGACTGGCAAAGTCGACCTCGGCAGAATTTGAACTCAGAACGTAACAGCAGACGAAATACCCATTTCTTTATTACCCACTAGGGGCTAAACATAGATGGGACAAACAAGGACAGGGAAACGGATTAAGTTGATTAAACTGACCTCAGTATGCAACTGGTACTTAATTTACCGATCCCGAAAGGATGACAGGCAAAGTCGACCTCGGCGGAATTTGAACTCAGAAGGTAACGGTAGACGAAATACCGCTAAGCACTTCGCCCGACGTTCTAACGTTTCTGCCAGCTCGTCGCCTTAGAGATACGATAAAATTAGCAAGCCCTGTTCAGATTTTATATACTAAACACCAGTTCCACGCCGTGGCCAATTTACTAATATTTTAGAGAGTACATAACTATTTACAACCTTCTTTCGATTCCCTTATACATCTCAGTTCTTACCAATACACAGATAATCAGAAATACGCATGCACACTCGTGCGTATATATTCTTATGTATTTCTATTTTTCCTAAGAATAAGGTTTATATGCTTTATATAATTCAGTGTATCAAGATGTGTGATAAATACGTTAATTGACACCTTTTCGACAGAATTGACAATAACTAGAGAAAAGTTTAATACAGAATGCAAACGGAAATAACATTGCAAAACAAGTTACCAAAAGTAAGAAATAAATTCACACACACACATTCACACATACATACATATGTTTTATATAGTTATATATATATTGCTAGTGTATATTTTTGTACATATATGTAATATATTGTAACATAATTATATATAAGTGTTAGATAAGTGGGAGTGATAGAGAGAACGGAAAGGAGAGAGAGAGTACGTGATGCTAACGCAACGAAGTATTTATAGATGAAATAGAAGAACTTAATGTCATCTACAGACTACTTCCGAACTACTCTTTGAAAATGATCTGCAGGTAAAGAAACTCAGACCTGAGGAACCTCAGCGTAACGTCGACCTGTTAAAATTTAAACACACTCAAACACATACACATATATACATACACAGACATATATGTATATACATGCATATAAACATATACATATGTTGTATGCATATATATATATATATAATCAGTCGAAATTGCGAAGATAATCTGGTACTCAACTGAGGAAGGAAAACTTCGAATGACACGTCCTTCTTTTTCTTTATAACGTCTATTGGGGGTTTGTTGTCCAATGTGGTATATATATATATATTATATATATATATATATATATATATATATATATATATATATATATATATATATATATCTATAAATAATAGCGATAGATAGATAGATAGATAGATAGATAGATAGATAGATAGATAGATAGATAGAGATAGATAGAAATACATATATATAGTTAATCAACAAAAGCGAAGAAAAACACAAGAAAAATCAACAACGCATGGACGTGGTACATGCAAAGTACTAATAAGTCACTCAGGGAAGGAAAGAAGGAGTGTTTTATGTTTCAAGGAAAGCTCTTCTTCAGAAACAGGAGACAGAAGAAAGTTTAAGACAAAAGGAAGTCACCGGCATTCCACATGTAGTCACTTTCTAGAATGTATATATATATATATATATATATATATCATCATCATCATCATCATTTAGCGTCCGCTCTCCATGCTAGCATGGGTTGGACGGTTCAACTGGGGTCCGTGAAGCCAGAAGGCTGCATCAGGCCCAGTCTGATCTGGCAGTGTTTCTACGGCTGGATGCCCTTCCTAACGCCAACCACTCCGTGAGTGTAGTGGGTGCTTTTTACGTGCCACCCGCACAGGTGCCAGACGGAGCTGGCAAACGGCCACGAACGGATGGTGCTTTTACGTGGTGCTTGTATATATATATATATGTGTATTTAATTAAAGGTTAAAAGCCTCATTAAGGGATAATAAATTCCAATGAATATACTTGTTTATTATTACGTATTACAAAAAGTATTGATATTTCAACTTAATATTCAACTGTAAGGAATGGATAAATCAGTGTTATTATATATATATATTATATAATATATATAGATATATATATTATATATATATAATATATATATATATATATAATATATATATATATTATACATATTATATATATACATATATATATATATATATTTATATATATATAAGAGAAAATAAGAAAATAGAATAATTAAATTGATAATTATTTATCAATTACAAAATTGGACATCATCTCTGACAGCTGTCTCGACTCAAGACTTTAGAAATTAATTAGTATAATTAAGAACATTTTAAAGTTGAAACTCATCGGCGATGGAAAAGATACATTCAACATACAATAATATGAAAATGTTCTTAATTATTCTAAGTAATTTCTAAAATCTTGAATCGAAACAGCTGTCAAAATGATGTCCAATTTTGTAATTAATAAATAATTATCAATTTAATTATCTCTATTTTCTTATCTTCTTATATATATATATACATATATGTGTGGGGATGAGGTATGTGCATGTGTATGTATATAAGAGAGAGAATATATGTATGAGAAGTGAACAAGAAATGTGAGGAACTTCATAAGGTTACAGGTGTTTCTACTGTAAGATGTAAGATGCAATACATTCATAACTGAATTCGTGTGTACCACCCTATGATTTAGCCGGAATTTCAAAAGTGAAGTGCAGTTTTATTTGGGAAAGCATTTACATAAATTTCTATTCTAACGTAATTTATTAAACAGATAGATATACATATACATATATAGGTATGTATATATATATATATATTATATATATATATTATATATATATATATATAATATATATATATATATGAAAAAAAAAGTCAAGATAGAAATGCTAAAATAATTTTATAAAGACCATTTCAGTACCGGTTTCGGTCATTTTGAGACCTTTTCAACTGTAACGATTAAATAATTAAATTTAGAAAAATTAAAAGAAAAGATTTTTTTAAAGGGAATATTGTATAGTGTTCAAATATAAGTGGCATTCTGCCTTTCCCTGTCTCCCTTGTTTGTACTTGTGTGTTCGAGGTCGTTGTGAATTCTTGGTATTATATATCTATATATATATATAATATATTATATATATATATATATATATATATATAACATATACATTTATAAATTTAAACTACATCCATCTCTAGAATCATCGCATCAATATGAGGTGTGGCATCATTATTTTTGACATCACCAGTAAATTTCTAAATTTGTCATGCGTTAAGTTGCTACGTTTAATCTGAAAGACTGTTGTCGCATATTCCCGAAGATCAAAGCACCTGGCACGCAGATAAGATAAACATTTATATGACTAATTAGAAAAATGTGTAAATACAAATGGCTCACAGTGCAATGGTTAACATGCGTTTTAGAATTCAAGAAGAGCACCAGAGTTCAGTTTTCTTGAAGATGTTCATAGTATTTCTAGCTCACCCTCAAATATATTGTATAAAAATATCTGGGAGTTTTAATATTTTATATACAATTTTGCTATATACATACATACGTACATACATACATACATACATTCACACATTCTTTATCAAGAATATCATTGACAGTGACTTCGAAGTATCGGCTGACTAAGACGTCACTGTCATTGCTATTCTTGCTGAAGAACAATAAATTAATGTAAAATTGATTTTATTACAGCTAAATATAAAAGGAAATATTGGTCGCTTTCGTCAGATTGTCGAAACTTCGAAATCCCTGTGAACCTTTTCCTAGCACTAGTTTAATAAACATGTTCTCTATTATAAATTGTTGAGTAACCTTACAGTTACATTATTGCAATTAAAATTATTTTTATGTATAACTTGATATAAAAAACACACATTTATATATCTATATCTATCTATCTATCTATCTATCTATCTATCTATTATCTATCTATTTATATATATATATATAATATATATAGTGTGTGTGTGTGTGTGGTTGTGGTGTGTGGTAAAATACAAAAAATAGGACAGAACGCTAAAACATCAGTCAGTAGGTGATATAAAAAAGGGACAACAAAACATCGAGACAGAGGTACAAAGAAAACAAGGACGAGTCATTCGGAGTTTTCTATCCTCAGTCGAGTTCCAGATTATCTTTGCAATTTCGACTGGTTTTATATATATATATATATATGAAAGAGAGAGAGAGAGAGAGTGTGTGTATGTTTGTTTATTTGTTTGTGTGTGTGTGTGTATAGACTGGAACACAAATCAGCTAGAAGGTTTAGATGACATTTGTTTGTTCTCATACACGCCTCAAGAGTTAAACGACAAATCTGAAAGACTTTGTCAAATAGCCAACACCATAAAGTCTCAAAATCAACGAGACGAAAACGTACACTCTTTGTAAAAATGTAACAGATGCTAACCACGTGACTTTGAACGATAAACCAATCGAAAATGTTGACGAATTTAACTATCTAGGCACCAACATAATGACGGATGGAGACTTTACCTGCATTCATGAAATAAATCCAAGAATCAGCAAAGCCACCCAATCATTCGGTATGTTAAACTCAATATGGAAATTATCAATACTCAGCAAGAGAACCAAAATACAATTCTAGAAAAACAACATACTTAGCCTCCTCCTCGCTGGATCCGAATGTTGGATAACAACGAAAAGTATGGGAAAGAAATTAGAGGTGTTTCAAAAGCAATGTTTAGGAAATATTTTGAAGGTCTACAGGCAGAATACGATCTCGAATAACCAACCACACACCTAGGATAACGTCAAACCAATAAGAGAAACTATGGAAGTAAGGAGATGGAAATGGCTGGGTCAAGTTTGTCGCTATAGATCGAACTCAATTGTCAGGATTGCTTTGTAATGGGTTCCACAAGGTAAAAGAAGATGTGGCCAACCAAAGGAAACGTGGTGGAGAACAATAAGAAAAGATCTTAAAAGCAGAAGGGTTAACAATGGAACAAGCTGTCAAGGATGCTGTCAGTGTTAGAAGGTGGAATGATCTTGCTGTCACCTCGAGTGCCACAAGGCACAATGAGAACCGAATGAATGAATAAATGAATGAGTGTGTGTGCATGTGTGTATGTGTATGAATGTATGTAAGCGTGTGCGTGTATGTATGGAAATATGTATGTAGGTATGAGTATATGCATTTCAGGCAGTTATATATCTGGAGACCAGCAACCGCCGATGTATATGATTCAAGCTGAGTCAAGAAAGGTTAAAAAGAGTACGATTGGTATTATATATGAAACCATGGTAGAGATAAAATTACGTCGGTACCAACACTCACCCAGAGAACGGAATTTATACAGTTTACCACATGCGTGTATTTAGACAAAAAAAGAAAAGAACCACCTATTTTTTTTTATTCGTAGAGACGTTAGTAACACAGTTTTATCTGAAGAACATATAAAAAAACTGGAAGTTAGTCAGAACGATCTTATTTTTTCTCCTGTCCGTGGAGAGATAAAACTCTGATGCAACCATTTTGTTTATTTTACACGATGAATTTTACGTTTATTGTAAAATGTAACACATTACAGTTCCAATTGTTATTTGAAACCGCATTGTTGTGCACCATGTGTTAATTAATATACGTCTCCTACGTATGCAGTGTTAAGCAAACTAGACGGACTAGTTTAGAGAGTTCTAGTTTTTATGTTGTATGAGTAGATGTGGTGTTTGTTTCATGTGCAAATTTTTACAGGAGTCGTTAAACAGGTAGAATACATATGATTTAGCCCTTTATTTCCGGCAACTTAGTGAATCGATAAATAGGTCTCGATAAAATGTGTATCAAACCGAAATAACGACTCGAGTCGATATGATCCACTAACCACTCTTCGTCTAAACTGGCTGCAGTCCAATACAAGAACAACGCAATAGAGATACACAAACACAAAACACACACACACACACACACACACACACATACACACACACATACATACACACACACACAAACACACACACACACACAAACACACACACACACATATATATGAATGTATATGTAGATATACATTACAGGTACATAATACAAATATTTTTACGCATATATATTTACAATATATATATGTGTGTGTTTGTGTGTATGTGTGTGTGTGAGTGTGTGTATGTGCTTGTGTGTGTGTATTTTGTATATTTGTATATATATATTATAATATATATATATATATATATATATATATATATATATCTATATATATATATATATATAATATATATATATATATATATATACATACACACGGCAACGAAAATGTGCGTAAATAGGAAACCGTATATCGGCACAATTGTTGATCTCTTCACATTATTCACATCATTCGTGGAATATCTGTTGTAAATCCTTTGCTATTTTACATCACTGTTACATCATCCGACTATATTAATAAGTTTTTTTAAATTTTGGCTCAAGGCCAACGTTCTACGGGGAGTTGATTACCCTGACCCCAGTATTAAACCCCGAAATGAAGAAATGTGAAGTCGGGCGAGGTGGAATTCGAACTCAGAATATAAAGACGGACGAAATGCTGCTAAGCATCTTACCCGGCGCGCTAACGATTCTGCCAGCTCATGGCCTGACAATCCCGTAACATTGGTTTTAAATTTCGGCAGAAAGTTAGAAATTTTGGAGAAGGGATTAAGCCGATTACATCGACCCCAGTACTCAACTGGTACTTATTTTATCGAACCCCCAAAAAGATGAAAGATAAGGTCGATCTTCGCGGAATTTGACAATTCTGTAAAAGTAATAGCGTTTTGCAGGATATTTAAACAATTTCTCTGTCCAAGCTTTTCAATTCATTTCCCAGAATTCTTGAACACAGTTTGAAAAGTATTTTCATACAAAATCCGAGAAAACTGAGTACTTTCCGGAGTATTTCAATAATTATAATCGTGATGGTGATTATGATGATGATAATAATAATAATAATAATAATTATAATAATAATAATGTTATTATTATTATTATTATTATTATTATTATTATTATCATTTCATTATTATCATTATTATTATTATTATTATTATTATTATATTATTATTATTATTATTATTATTATCTTATTGTCTTTGCACAGCTTCTAATGCTGGAGATCTACTACGGTGCCAGTTGTTCACTACCAGTGAACTAAGGTAGCACCTCTTATTTTTCGAGTACTTCAGGAGTACTCAAGCGGTTCCAAGCAGTGCTGTTTCTGCAAGTGCTCCACACTTATTGCAGCCCCTATTTGTTCCATGTATATGTTATTATTATTATTATTATTATTATATTATTATTATTATATTATTATTATTATTATTTTATATTATTATCTATTATTATTATTTTATTCCCTGATGGAAGTACCAGGTAGTGGCTCTCATGATCTTAACTGATTAGAAGTGTTATCATGTACATTGTTCTGTCTTGGTATAAAAGATGGGCCACAGCAAATATTCTGCTCAATGCCACAGATTTGCTTGTCCGTTGTTTGACCTTAACGAGTTGAGCATGTCCCTTAGTACCTGACGATATGTGCATCTCTGATCACGAGCAGAAGTAGTATGGGAGCATCATAGCCATGTATTGAGAGGAATTCTTTGGGTTTGGATAATTCCCCTTTGGAAATATAGGTGCTTTGTTTAACATCCTTAAACAACCTTTATTCGGGGACCTTTTGAGCGGGATGGACCCCTACCTGCAAGGTCATTCGCTGTACATCTTAATATGAGACGACCATGTCGCACACATCTGGTTGTGATGCATGTAACTGGTGTATCCTTATCAGACAGGTAGTTATGATGGGTATACTGGGCTTCGTATATTTTACCCCAGTGTCACTTTGATGGCATGCTCTGCTCTCTCACTCAATAATAATAATAATAATAATAATAATAATAATAATAATAATAATAATATAATAATAATGATACTAGTAATCTAAATGAGTGCGTATATATATATAAACATATATATATATATATATATATATATACCGGAGTAAACACATAAATGTGAAACAAGGTGGAAAAAACTGTCTAATGAACGGCAACGAGAAACTCAGAGTAACAGATTTTGTTGAATTTTCTGCTGCTTTAAATAAAGTATATATATATATATATATATAAACATATATATATATATTTATATATGTTTGTTTTTGTATGTATGTACACACACACACTCACACACACATATATATATTGAAATTTCGGCTAGAATTGGCTTAATAACACCACCTGGAGAAGACATTTAATGATGTTTCGTATTCGTACACATCTATGAAGCTATACGTAGAGACGTGCTTTCAGTTCATATGTTAATATCGATGTTGTTTGTAGTTGGTTAGTCTCACTGTTTGATACGCAGCAAATTTATTATAAACGGCAGACAAAATCTCTCTGAGAAAACGCTGAAACAAACCACAGAATCTAAATGAGAAATGAATTCTTCACTCAGAATATAATCATGTTGTAGCCAGAATAGATACAGAATTGGCGTAGATATTTATACTAAAATAACAACTTGCAGACGAGAGAAGAAATCTTAATCCCTGCCTGTCTGCCTGTCAGTCTGTTTGCCTGTTTCTTCACCTCTATCTCTCTCCTTAACTCCTTTTTATGCAAGGAAATGTTTGCAGGATTGGCAAAGCTCACAAAATGTTCGTTATAACATTATTTTTTGTTCAGGTGTGTTTAGAATCGATGTACGTCGAGCGCCTTAAGGCGGCGAGTTGGCAGAATCGTTAGCACGCCGGGCGAAATGCGTAGCCGTATTTCGTCTGCCGTTACGTTCTGAGTTCAAATTCCGCCGAAGTCGACTTTGCCTTTCATCCTTTCGAGGTCGATAAATTAAGTGCTAGTTACGCACTGGGGTCGATGTAATCGACTTAATTCGTTTGTCTGTCCTTGTTTGTCCCCTCTATGTTAGGCCCATTGTGGGTAATATAGAAACATATACATTATGTGCCCACATATACGAAGGTGACAAAGGGAAGACTATCAGATACATAGTGTAACTGCTCTGTTTATTGAGTGACAGATTGGTAGCTTGATTTATGAATGAATCATCAGATGTTCAATTAATGAATATATGTGTGTGTTTGTGTGTGAGTGTGATGTTCTATATTCATTCATGTTTTTACACACACATATTTATGTGTGGGGGTGCACTTGCGTTTGAGTGTGTGTGTGCGAGCATATTAGTATAATGGCAGAAAGTAGAAATTTTACGTATAATTCATACTTTAATTGTGCTTAACAGCTCTTTCATTAAGATAATTACCACCAAATTTATAATTACATAATTGTCATTTATAATAATTTAAATTAAATTAAATTAAATTAATTCAAAAACTCTTTAACCAAATTACCAAGAATGCTGTGTTAATGCTTTGCTGATTAACATGATACAACAGTCCAGATGATTTAACTAAATACAGTTGTTAAGACAAAATAATTTAATTTAGTTTAATATGTAGCAAAATTATGCAATTATACATTTGGTAGTGTTTATCTTATTGAAACAGACGTTGCACATATCTAAAGTCATAGCTATATCTGAAATTTATCCTTTTCTGCAGTTATTGTAAATATCTACATTCATACAAATCGGTCCCCCTGCGTTTTACTGCAATGTGATATTGTGTTGGAGCTTAATGACCTGTTATTAATTGAATTCGTAATTACCGTGTATTTATTCTTTGTGTGTGCATGTGTGTGCGTATAATTTTGTGTGTGTATGTGTGCCTGTGTGTGCATGAGGGTGTAAACATATATATGAAAGTCACTGTCTTTATATTTGTTTTCGCAAGCCACGAACATCTTCCAATAAGTATATTGGTAACTGTTTGTGTTTTTAATTAATGATCTTTGTAATTTTGATTTTGCATGCTTCTAATGATGTCCAAAAAATCTCACGGATAGACAACAAATACCGCACAATCATTTTGAATTGTTTTTATTTGTTGTTCGACGCATTTTTCACTGAAAAACAAAATGTCTACTATTCAATGTTTGATGTTCATTCATATAAGATTATTTTAATTGCAGGCTTGTTTCACTAACTTTATATATTGCCTGGGTTTATTTT
>NW_021825652.1:12500-14859 GCF_006345805.1 Octopus sinensis | reverse complement strand
GAGGATAGTGCGTTCAGAAGGGCTTTTGATCGTATTTGAAACTCATAATTACATCGAAAATTTTCCCGAATATATCTTCAGCCAGAGAAAGAAACAGTTTAGTGAAGACTAACCTATTTTATTAACCCTATAGTGTGATATCGGAAATTTGAAATTAATTGAAATTCACGCGTATAGAAAAAAATATTACTAGCGCTAATGACAATACTATTTAAAGAAGGTAAAGAAAGAGAAGAAAACCTAGATGTATTTCATAAAATATAACCTTGTAATTTATGAAAAGTAATTGAAATTACACAAATTTAAATTTCCTCGTTCTGTAGCTTGATAATGATAAAATGGAAAATTAACGTTAACAACATTCCGTCGTAATACTTGTATAAATTTCAATTAACAGGTATTGTTTATGGTTCACTTTATGAAGTATTTAAATCTTCGTATAGCAATAAATATTCCATGTAAGAGAGATCAAATCTGGGGAATTTTGTCATGTCAACAAATGAAACCATTTATTCAGAAAAATTGACCTGTAAACTTGACCTGTAGCTTTTGTCGTTTTATGATAGGGTAAGACCGCGTTAGCTACACTCTGGCGGGTAGGATTGAGAGGTTCGAAATGTAGATATATATATATACAGTTAGTTCAATTTGAAGACTCCACTAGAGTGGACGAAAGCGCTATTTTTTATATGATATATGATTTATAAAAACATGTAACATACTAATAAATATCTGTAAATATAAACCCTCCAGATTTCTGAGTACCTCATCTCTTCTAATATATAATATATATAATATATATATTATATATATATATGTGTGTGTGTGTGTGTGTGTGTGTGTGTGTATGTGTGTGTGTGTGTGTGTGTGTACATCAGAAATGGAAAAGATATATGAAGATACATGCTAGATCACTGAAATCTATAAATTCTTTTAATTCTCTCTATTTTCTCTAATAGCTTTCTGTCGAAGAGCGTAGGCTCGAAACGTAAAGGACCTTCTCACCTACCCGAGTGTCAAACTAATACAGTTGCTTGTTGTTCATACACCTGTCTTCGTCTTTTGTTTTTGTAAAAATTTGAAACACATGTATATACACATATGTGTGTGCGTGTTCATACGTGTGTGTGTGTGTGATTGTGTGTGTGTGTGTGTGTGTGCATATGTACGTAACTTTTATAAGAAGCCGTTTTTATTGCTGATAGTATGGCGGTTGTTACAGTGCCTCACAAATGACAAGAAAAACGACAGTTGGTATGATCTCCGTTGAATGTCAAAAGAAAGAGTATTCTAAAACTGTGGTTGACATCCACTTATCTTGATTTGTGGCGTCTGTCAAAACATTATTGCCACTCTCATTTGTTCATTGATTTCTATGATCATTTTTATTCATTTCATAGATTTGTGTTTGTGGTGTCTTTGTTCATTATTAACAACAATTTTTATTAGGGAATTTGATTAGGATTCTCTATTTGCGCGCGCGTGTGTGTGTGTGTGTATGTGTTTGTGTGTTTGTGTGTACAGAGAGAGAGAGAGAGAGAGAGGGGGGGATTGATAGATAGATAGATAGATAGATAGATAGATAGATAGACAGACAGACAGACAGATAGATAGATAGATAGATTGATAGATAGATAGATAGATAGATAGATAGATATATAGATAGATAGATAGATAGATAGATAGTCAGATATACAGATAGGCAGACAGGTATATAGATAGATAGAAAGATAAATAAATAGATAGATAGATAGATAGATAGATAGATAGATAGATAGATAGATAGATAGATAGATAGATAGATAGATGTAAGTCAGATATACAGATATGCAGACAGTTATATAGATAGATAGAAGATAAATAAATAATAAGATAGATAGATAGATATATAGATATAGATAGATAGATAGATAGATAGATAGATAGATAGATAGATAGATAGATAGATAGATAGATAGATAGATAGAGATAGATTGACACACAGGTAGATATATATAGATAGAAAGACAGATAGAGGGATATATAGGAAATACATTGTTATAATCATCTATCTACAAATTTAAACATACATACTTATGTGTGAACTTATTTATATCTATATATACAGACAAACATATACGCACACACGAACACACACATACACACACACATATATATTTTTCATGCTTTACACCTCTTTCGCTTTTCCTTAATCTCTCTGGGCAAGTAGATGGGAAACAAAGAAACAAGAGAAATGTTGTGAGAGAGCGGAGAAAGAAAGGCATAGAAAATAAAAGGAATATAAATTGAGAAAGGAAGGAAGAGAAAGAAGCAGGGAGATGAGGAAGAAACGGGACAAGATTGATGAATGAATGAAGGG
>NW_021825652.1:0-7500 GCF_006345805.1 Octopus sinensis | reverse complement strand
ACAATTAGCAACAAAAGACGAATAATTCAACCGGGGAAAATAACGAAACCGAAGATCAAACACACAATATCGATAAGATCGGAAAGATTGATTGAAGACGTTTGTTTACTCACGCACACACACGAATACACACGGACTTAATACACATACATACATATACTCACATACATACATATGCACTTACTCATACACAAGCATACTCACACAGACACGTATACACATACATACAGACAGACATATACACATGCACATATATACACATACATGCACGTATATACACACACATGCACATACACATACACGCATATACGCATACACATACATACACGCACAGCTTACACACATATGCACAAAAACACATACACGCAGATCCAGACACACACACATACATATATATATATATATATATACGCATTGTTTACGCGTACATATGTATATAAATACATATCTATACATATAAAATAAACGTGTGTGTTTATATATATATACTCTTTACTCGCCGAACTTTTAAGTTACAGGGACGTAAACACACCAACATAGGTTGTCAAGCGATGTTCAAGGGACAAGTACAGACATACAATCATATGCAAACACATGCATATATACATATATATACATATATACGACGGGCTTCTTTCAGTTTCCGTCTACCAAATCCACTCATAAGGCTTTGGTCGGCCCGAGGCTATAGTAGAAGGCACTTGCCAAAATTGCATGATAGATAAATAGATAGATAGATCGATAAATATAGATATATGTGTGTGTGTAACTGTGTCTGTGTGTGCGTGTGTATTAATATCATTGTGTATGTGAACTGTGCCTGAATCTGCGTATGTGTAATCCTATGAATACGGCTGTTGCTAGATGCTTTTTTATACATTTTTGTCGTTGAGCATAGATGAGTCCTCTTCATAGTTCGGACTTCTTGTATTGTCTTCGTGCGTTCTCACCAGAACTTTTTGTATGAAGACATTATTCGGAAAGCGGTGTCGAAATAAATAAAAAAATTATGAGAAATTATTTCGGCTTCCGTGCTGATGTGTATAAAATTAGATCACATGTAGACATCGCACACTTGTAAAACTTCGATCCAGATAGGAAGACACGCAAGCAAACAGTAACATACACGCATAAAATAATCCTACAATCAGCCTCACGTAAGACAGGAAAGCATTGAACTGTTACCCAATATAATGATTTACAATGTGCAATCGCTTGCGACGAAGCAAAGCATGTGTATATATATGCATACATGTATGTATGTATATATTTATGTATATATATTATATTATATATAGATATATATATATATATATATATATATGTGTGTATATACATATATATATATACATACATGTATGCATATATATATATGTATGTAATATATATATATATATATATATATACATGTATGCATATATATATGTATATATATATATATATATATATATATATACATACATGCATGCATATATGTATGTATATATATATATATATACGTACATTTGAATATATGTTGACTTGTTGACTTGTGCTTGCACACAAACATATTGAATATTTGTGTGTATACATATAGGCTTATACATAAATATATAACTGTATGTATAACCTTTGTATATATATATATATGTATATAGGCATGTGTGTGAATATGTATGTTGTGTTTGTGTATGTGTGAAGCTATAGAAATGGCATACGTTTCTAGAGATTCATGCGACAGTACTACGAAAACGGCGACACGGAATTCTATGCTCTTGAGATTCTTACGTACAAACAATAGAAGCAAAACATGTGTGTGTGTTTGTACGCATTTGTGTGTGTGCGCGCACGTGAATATGAGTTCCTGAAAATTTAGTCTGAAAATTTAATCGGAAAATTTAGACCAAAATTTTAAAGCCATATCATTTGCTCAATATTCTCACTCATAACACTTTCTATAAACTTACTATGAAAATAAAGGATCTAATCAAATGACTTTCAAACTTTCAAGTTATGATTCTTGGTCGGGTTCGATAAACTTCAAATATATTATTATTCAATAACATAAATGCATAAATTAATTACTTCTGTATTTCCAATTCTTATTTGCTCTGGGTAACCATTTGTGTTTAAGTTTTCGATTAGAACTAAATATGCTTGAAATAATCGGTGGATGCTTTTCTTAAGTCCCTAGATACGCACAACACCATGCAAAAAGCCACTTGAAACACGCATCTAGAGTTGTGTTGCTTACAACTGTTCCATGAACATACAATTTTAAAATTGAGTACCAGATTAACATATATATTATGAGATGAAAATCACGGGTGAGAGTCAAAGATGGAAAGGCCTCTCATTATATATTTATTATAGCTATGTTGATAAACGCAGTACTATGAAGAACATCAAATATTTATTTGAATATTTAACGGTTTTGAATGATTTGCGTGTCATTTCTCTCGCTTTGAGCATCCAGCTAAGCTATTGCGCATGAATATATGCAGAAACATGCAATATTTTAGCATTAACATTTAAATTCTGTGTTCTGAGTTCAAATCCTGACTAGGCCTACTATGGTGGTAGACTAAACACACTTGTTTTTCGTCAGTACCACCAATTATATTGGTTAGACTTAGCGGTGTCTACACTATTGAATACCTATAAATCCTGTTTCTGCTTTTTAAAATATATTCTTCCCTTCTTCCCACCGACACGAGGATTCCTTCAACGGTTCATGGACACTGCCTTCTCTCTTAGTTGCAAAATAGCATAAAAATGTCTTTCTCCTTATTTTATTGTTCTTTTCCAATGTCGCTATAGCAGATATTTTGGGTAGGAAATGCAGTCGCTTTACTCAGACTTAGTAGTAGAATGAAATGATATTTTTGTGTTTTTATTCTGAAAGGATAAAAGGCAATGAATTATACCAGAAAATCTAACATTTTAGCAAATCTACTGGACAACCTACAGTATACAATAATTTCATTTTACCTAAATATAAACAAACAATTAAGATACAATAAACGATTGTCAGAAATCATACATGCAAACTGCAAATAAAAAGAATGAAAATGGAGCATATTAAGAAGGAAAAATACAGAGGTAAATTTGGCTTTTCTTCATACAGAAGAGCACGCAGAAGGTTGAAGAAAATGTCAATATAGCCATTCCCATCTCCAATTACTTCCAGTGGATTCTGTTGGATAATAATTTGCGGTAGCCACAATAATGTCAAGAACTACTACAGTTCTACATACATATTGTCTGGAATACAAATGGATGAATTTTAGAAGCGAAATATGAAGCTGTAGATACGAAGTGAAAGGAACATTTCATAACATCGAGATAATGTATCAATATATAATAGATATATATTATATTATATAGATATATATATATATATATATATATATATATATATATATATATAGAATATATATATATATATGTTTAGGCATGCATGCGTGTAAATATATATACAAACACACATCAAACATATAAGATTATAATGCAAATATTTACAGGTTCCTGGTTCAGTCCCACTGCGTAGCACCTTCAACGAGTGTCTTCTATATTTTTGTGGCGAACAAAATCTTATGAGTGGATTTGGTAGACGGCAACTGAAAAAGTACGTACTGATGATGGCAACGGAAACTGCCGAAACTGATGTTAGTCTAAATAATTCTCGGTCGACATTTTTCGGACAATTACGGTCATTATTAGTGTATATATTTTCATTCATGTGCGTTAAATATACCATTTAGAGCATTTTATCTCTTATTTCTAGCAATGTAGGTGTTTTTAACACTCTAGTCATATTTGTTGCGAATTATAATTCTCATTTTTGATGAAAACTTGCAACCTGCTGTTTATATTAATTTTGTGTATACACATTAGCGAATCGCTAAATCATCCATTAATTTTGAGGATGAAAACGTTTATACAAATAGAGAAACAGCTTTGGAAAAAGAGGAACACAGAGCTGGCTTTACTTGTGATGGCAATGGAAACTGCCGAAAATGACATCAGTCTCAAGAATTGTCATTAGACATCTTTTGGACGATTACCGTCCCTGTTAGAGCATTTGTTTACATTCATGAGCGTCAAATACAGCATTAGAGCATTTTAGCTCTTATTTATAGTAATATAGGTGATTTTTAACACACTAGTCACGTTTACTGAGAATTATAATTTTCCTTTTTCCCCACCACCACTTGACAAGCGGTGTTCGTTTGGCAAAAAGAGTTCAACGGAATAAGTATCTAATTTTTAAAAATCGCTACTGGATCGATTAATTCAAATAAATCTTCTTCATGGCCGTATCTCCGAATGGCCATGTTCTAATGAAAATACACGTAGGAGATAAAGCAAAAGGGATATTATATAATTAATATATATATATATATATATATATATATATATATATATATATATATATAATATATATATATATATATTATATATGTGTGTGTGTGTGTGTGTGTAGATAGATAGACATATAGATAGAGACAAACAGACAGAGAAGTGTAATAATATTTATCTGTAGATTGCATGTTACTTCAAATTTCATACGAAAAGGAACGTTTACTCCCAGGCGTAATCTTTGAACACACTATCATCATTTTTCTAAATCATATATATATATATACGGACACACATACACACAGATATATGTGTATATATGTGTATATACATACCGGTGTATCTGTGTTGTGTGTATATATATATATATACATACGAATGACTGTACAAACGAAAGAAAAAGGCAATCAACGCAATCTGTAGAACATGTTTTATTTAAAACCGTTTGGTTCGGTTCTGTGCTATTTCAATTTTCACAGGCCCATAACAGGAGCCCGATTCATTCCGGCTTATATGAATGTGAATATATCACTGTGTAATTGTGCATCATGTTGCTTGTGTCAGTGACTACGACCTTGAAAGGCTTTGTCGAATAAAATAAACGCTGTACTTACTTTAGTACTTGTACGTATGCCAGCCGATTCACTTGATGACAAGTTTGGTTTTAGAAAGTTAAATCTACGTCAATTATGAAACAGCGGGGAAAATACACAGAGAACTACACACGAATATACATTCCGAATTCTAAGTTCAATCACAACGTATGGGCCTCTCCTTGGATATAATATAAAACGCTTGTCCAAGATATCGAGAAGGAGAATTTAAATTAAAACTGTACGGAGGAGGATCGAACACCCTACGTCGAACATCCACGCTTGCTCCGCTCCTTTTCATATACTTTAGTCAGTTAGGATGGACGTAAGTTAGAGCAGGAACCATACAAATTATTGTTATATAGCATATACAAGTGTATTCAATACAAATGCGAACATACGGTATCGTAAGCTTTGAAGCTTATGCAAAAATATCTTGATGGCAACCACAATAATATTCTCATTCAAATGTTTATTTGTTTATAAGTTTACATATAAACAAATATGTTTGCTCGTACGAAATTAAAAAGAATTACTAAAATTTCAAAGTCCACATTGTGCAATTGATATCATTATTCACGTATAATAGAGTTTGTCATTAAAGTTTATATTCTTACAAACTGAATTGAAATACAGCACTAAGAATTCATTTGAACACCGTTACTCATATTTACACGTATACGTATATATACATATTTATGTGTTTGTGTGTGCGGACTTGTGTGTGTGTGTGTGTGTGTGTGTGTGTGTGTGTGTGTGTGTGTGTGTTGCTTGAGTTATAATAACTTCTGAGGTGTGTTTATATATTTTGCGTAATCCAACAGTTGCGATCACATGAAATGGACATCGAGACTGAAAACAAAATATAAATACTACGCACCTACTGATGAACACACGCATGTACGCACACATACGAAGACAGACATATTTATACATTCGTATCCATCAATCTATCTACGTGTACACACACACACACATATATATTACATACTTTATACAGTTAATATAATATAAATATATATGTATATATATAAATATATATATATGTATATATATATATGTGTGTGTAATATATTATATATATATATATATATATATATGTATATATATATATATTATATATATATATATATATATATATATATATATATATATATATATATACGCAAACCATCCAGAGAGTTAGGTTATACAAAAAAGGGACTGAAAACATCCAGATAGAGGTACAAAGAAAACAACAACAGATTCCGATTTCTGTCCTCAGTCACGTTCCAGATTATCTTTGCAATTTGGGTGGTTATTCACTAGATTGCTTCAATCTGGCCAGACCCAAGGAAAAATTCAGCTAAGAGTATTAGATTCTTTGGACGAAAGCAGCGAATGTATACAAAAACAAGGATGGAAAAAGACGGACAATGTTACACACGTACACTAAAAATAATAACAGGACATAACAACAGGTGTCTTTCGACGAAGGACTAGTTAAATTAAGCTGGCGTGTGTGGAAATGAAGGCTTGCGGCAGGGATACAAGGGAGAAACATCGATGTTGCTCGGACAACGGTAAGATCAAGAAAGAAAGGTCAGGCTTGGCCGAATATATATATATAAATATATATATTATATATATATATATATATATATAGTGGCGGGGGTTATGTATAAAAAATTTGAAGTGCTGTGGTGGTACATATGCGTACATATGTATATATATACATATATGCATATGCTCTTTCTCTCTCATTCTCTCTCTCTCTCTCTCTCTCTCTCTCTCTCTCTCATACACTCACTCAAACACATGCATGAGCGCATATATATTTGAAATAGCATGGCATACAAAATTTGACTTTGTTCCTGACAGTTTTATTTTCTCTCAATTCGATTCTTATATAGATATAGTCATGCATAAACATAAATGTATATGAATTCTGTCAGTGAAGAGGTCGCGGTCTCAAAGCGACGAAAATATTTTGACAAATTCAATTTAAATGTTGAAGTGAATCTAACAGTTTTTGTATATTTCTTAAATGGCTTATAACCACCTTCCACGCTGCAATAGTTTTTGTTTCAGCACACGATCTCAGATCAGGTCACTTGCTATGCAAGTACATCTCCGTAATATTTATTCATACTTAAATAAGAAGATATGATGTGTTAAAAATGTGTTGGATATATTGTGTATTATGATTATTATATTAAATATCTTATTATATTCTTATTAAAATTCTTATTGTATAGGAAATTTTAATGGGAATTCTCATGTTATAATATATTCTTGGAAGGAATCATCTATGAGAATGATTGAATTTGAAATTTCAGTAGTAACCCCACATGAGCCTATATATCGACATCATCAACAACACAAGGAACAAGCAGAGAAAAAAATAAAAATAAAATATACGTATAAACAGCAAAAACACGAGGAACCGCCATTGACACTACCATTCACTAATAACTATGTTGAATGGTAACAATTGTAACCTCAGTTTCTAGGAGCGAAGAATCAGGCCATCATCCCTAGCAGTCAAACATGGTAGTTAAGGTGAAGGTGAAAGAGGCTTTCAAAG
>NW_021825651.1:7500-14910 GCF_006345805.1 Octopus sinensis | reverse complement strand
ATGAACTAATGAGAAGCTTATAGCTGTAGTATCCAGGCTATAGGTTTTCATTTATACCTATTATCGTTGGTGCACTTGGTTCTCTAACTGCAGATCTGAATAAAGCCTAGAAATGCAGGAATTTTCGAAGAAAGACCGACTTGCTTCTTTAAAATATAATCGATTAGTGATACAATGAAGATTCCAGGGATTCTCTATTTTAGTTTACTGGTATGAAAATATGCACACAATGAGGTGTATATGGCATACAAATATATACACCACCCCCATATATATATATATGTGTGTGTGTGTGTGTGTGTGTGTGTATGTGTGTGTGTGTGTATACATGAGTACATAATGGATAATCAAGTACACACACATAGATACACATGTACACATATACACACACACATATGTGTGCAAAAGAGACATGTGTACCTATTTCATGAGAACATGCATCTACACTTATACATATAACCGCATACTTACTCCCATATTCGCAAGTCCCTGGAATTCTTGGAAGTGTCTTCATTCAAAGGAGTCTTGTTACTTTGTTAGTGCTCGGCTTGAATTCTGCGAAGAGCTTCAATGAATCCAAGAAAAGCTTATATACTTACATGTAGATGCATGCATTCAAAAATACATACATGAATAAAATCATGTCTACATACATGTATGTGCATGTTTATATACAGATAATATATATATATATATATATATATATATATATATATATATATATACACACATACATGAATATATACATACTCATATACCTGCATATTTTGATGCATGCGTGTATGTATCAATACATAAACACATATCACACACACTCACACACACACACTCATGGGAAAATATCATAGCTGTTTCTCTGTTGTATATATTCAAACGTTAGAGATGATCACGATATCTGGGACAATAAGACTCTACAAGACCTTGAAAGGGTGGATGGTTACTCAAAGAATAACCAAGAGAACAATAATCTATTTTCTTAAGAGACTCACCACCGCGCAGGTGGTTAATCAAAATAAATTTTTAACCTTCATTGACGGAGAAAACCCTTACATACATACATAATGGAACTGTAAAAATCTGTAAAACTTTCCAGAGGTTTGTCATTTAAATATATATGAACATGTCTAGATATGCAACAATATGCATGAGAATGCATACATGAGAATACATACAAAGCATACAAATCTGTACACATACATACATACATACATACATACATATACATACATACATACATACAAAAATACCCTATTGTTGATGTTGAAATTCCAACGAAAGAGCCTTGTATCTAGGCTTATCTTTGCACAGGGGCCATGCTAACTCCCGTCTTCGCAGTGAACGAAAATTAATCTTCTCTCTTCGCTCCTTTGCGCCACATGGGCTCAACTCCTTCCCCTCTTCATCTGACTTTCTCCTCTCCTCTCTTCATCTGACACCTACTTCCTCTCTTCACTCCTACCCACCTTCTCCTGTCATTGACACCCCATCTATCCACTCCCACTCCCACACATCCTACTACCACATACCCCACCCTACATCCTCACCCCAAACCCACACCCCACCCTCATATCCTCACATCTCAACACCACCACACCACATCGCACCATCCCCACACCACTCCATACACACTAGCACTGAACACGTCTCAGCACCCACACCATCATCCAAGCACCCACTCATTACGGACGCACACACTTACACTCGCACACATCCACACGTCAAATTCACCAGCACACACACACTCTCACATATACACACGCACTCATCGCACCTTCGTTTTGGGATCACCAGTACTTTACTCATTACGGACGCACACACTTACACTCGCACACATCCACACGTCAAATTCACCAGCACACACACACACTCTCACATATACACACGCACCCATCGCACCTTCATTTTGGGATCACCAGTACTTTATTATCTCCCCTTCTTACTAGATCTCCTGTCTAAATTCTTTGTCTAACCAGTCGCCTTGATTGACTGCTAACTCCAAAAGTTTTTTTTTCATTCTTTGTCTTTTTATTCTCTTTCTGTTTATTCAATCGTGTTACTTTCTGTTGAAGAGTGTAGGCTCGAAACGTAAAAGACTCTTTCACCTTCCCGAGCGTCAGACTAATACACCTGCTTGTTGTTTATACAACTGTATTCGTCTTTTGTTTATCTGCAAATTTCAACTACATACATACATACATACATACATACATACATACATACATACATACATACATACATACATACATACACACACGTACTTAAATGTCCGACTCTGCAACGCAGATTGTTTACTTTCTTCTAGTTTCATTATCCAAATGGGTTTCCTATATTTTAGTTGTTTCATTACTGTATGCATTGCATGTATCTTCCGGACGCTCTTTCAGAAAAATAACAACCATGTAGAAACAGATTTTGACATTTTTACAGTCTCTAGCGTTATCGCCGATAGTTTTTCTGTCTCCTTTATTCCACTGAACGAGAGCTATGAGTGTTCAACTAAACAGCCTCCGCAAATGATTTGTCTATAATTGATAGTAGAAACATTTCATTTATAAAGGTGCTGTGAACAAAGCTAGAAAAACCAAGGTAATATTGTGCCAGATTTTAAAAAGTGTGGCAGTCGTAGCTTCTCTTTTATAACAAAACAGCATCTTGCTAACAATTTGAAATCCAGTATTGATATCAACATTTGGGATATTTGACTGGTCTAAAGAAGGAATCCTCTAGTTAAGTATTAAACACAAAAAATCTTGTCATCAAGTGGAAACCTTCACAGAAATAATGATATTGACAGACTGCATCTCAGTGGTAAAGGAAAAAAAAAGGCTTTCGAACAGTGCATACGGTCTTTTAGCTTCGTATGGTGACAGTTTGACAGCATCTATTAGTGAACAGCATAAAAAATATATGCTTCAACCAGGAACTCAGATGTAAGGAGTACACATCTTATGGGCTGGTAGTGGATTCCTCAAGAAATATTTACATCTCGAATACCTTCCGTGCCTCTCAAGAATTGCTGGATTAGCTTATGTCAGCGAAGATTTGGAAAGAGAAATATTCTGCATACCACGAAAAGGTTACGCGTTTCCCGCTAACTTTAAGATTATACTGACGTGAAAATGGAGTGTAGTCTCTTTTGGCCTGGTGACCTTTACTTCACGTCACATTTTGAAGTGTACGCTTTTGTAATCCAGGAGCAGAAGAAACATCAAACAACAATAGAGACTGATGTAACCCCTACCCCCACCCCAGATGTCACATTTCCGTGAAAGATATTACGCGTAGATTCAGTAGATTCTCAAAATTACCATCAAAGTACTGTCTGCTATTGTGATATGATGGCGTGACTAAACGATATGCAAATTCCACCCATAGCAGAGACTACCTTAAGATAAATGTAAAAATACCCTTGTTATTGAATATATAAATATCAACACAAGGAATATTGGTGAAACACTCCCATCAAAATTTCCGTCAAGTGCATACAAAACAGGTTTGATGCTGTTGTCTGGAGCATAAGCGAAAAGTTATGTATAGTCACAGTGGTTGTTATCCATACAGATATGAACCTGTTTTCCAAAATCAGAGAGTAAACCGTGCTAAAATGTTACCAACATTAGAGAATATAGAGAATTGGCAGAATCGGTAGAGCATCAAACAAAATGCTTCCATGTGTTCATTTAACACCCATTTACGTTTTGAGTTTCAAATCCCACCGTGGTAGAATTTGCTTTTCATTCTTGCAAGGTTGATAAAATAAGTTGGACTTGATTTAATGTGCTATACACTTCTCGAACCCAAATTTACAGTTTTGTGCCTATGTTAGAAAGTAAAGTTAAAAAAGTAAGTAGGAAAGCCTCCCAAACTTGTGTGTGTGGTGTGGTGTGTGTGTGTAGATATAAGTATGTTTGCATATCGGCAAATGGATGGCTAAATCCATTCGTCGACATGCAAACATACATATACTTTATAAGAAAATTGCCTTGTGATATTTAGTCTGAGAATTGCTTTCCTTATATGGATTTAACCATTTCATAAACAGATATCGATAAAATAAATACCAGACAAAGTGATGACATCGATAAAATCGACTGAAGCCCTGGAAGGCGATGTTTGAACATGACTGCAATCCAATAAGTGAAACCAATAAAAAAAAGTAAAAGAGATATCGATGAGGGTGAACTGATGGACAAATTGCAGCTCCAATATTTTAGGAACGCGTTTAGGATTATCGATATGATTATATGTAAAACAGTGTCTAACATAGAAGGAACACAAGATCAGGTACATCCATCCATACATACATAATTAAATATAATATTTTATCACTGCGACATTTGATAAGCGGCTGTGACTAAAATAATTGTATTTATCAAATGTTCAGCAGTGAAGAGAACGTTTTGCGAGTAGAGAGGGAAATCAATAACAAATATTCACATCTCCAAGACGTGCCATGCGACCTTAAATGAACTGAGGATGCTACAGGTAAAATGCAACCAAGTGTGATCCGTTATATGGTCGGGTAATCAGTGATTACACTGGCCGCACCACCATATTTGCTTGATGAGAATAACGATTTTGGACGCAGAGTGTCCAAAATCGTTATGCAGGATATAAACAAGACCTTTCTGAAGGTATTTGAACTCATGGGAGTCAATGGCCATCTAATAGGTAGTAAATATGCACATTAAAAATCTGCGAGTACGGTTAGTGGTTTGTTTCTATTTCATTCAGTTGAGGTTTGAAAGTAATAAGTAATCTTCATCTAAACACCCTCAGTGTTGGCAATCCAGTAGCGACATCTCATCATGCTGGATTTCAAGCCATGATGAAGAATAAACATCTGGAGTGATGTTTTATGGCCTGGACATGTATCAAGTTAAAAGTACTGCAAATTTTCTTTAATCGCTTTGGCAATATCCTGTATTCTCATATAAGCTCCGTTGTCTCGAATTTATCTTAACAGGGCGGGGAAAACATATTGTGAGAGAACAAGAGTGTGAGTTTGTTGTATGCGCAGCTCTTTCACACTTTAAAACACATTGCATCTGTGTCTAGCGAGTAAGTCAATGTGGTATAGCCCTCCAGATCAGGGTCAAATAGTCTTGTTGTCGTAGTTGGAGTATTCCTCACATCTGCAGCGATCAAATATCGCCACTTCCGTGGTTTAAGGCGTACGGAAGATGTAATATAGGCGGGATGAGTTTGCGGTTCCCTGTCCCCACTCCACGTGATTGCCGTCCCTTTTTGAAGTACTACGTAGTCAAGTACAGGTCTTCATTGATTGCTAATGGCTGAAATTTCTTGGAGCTACAGACGGTAGACCTGTCATTGTGGCGGTAGCAGTATCACAAATTTTCCACAATGAAATATCACTACTTCCGTAGCTTCAGCCACAAGAAGGGTCAAAACATAAACATAAACAGAAACAGTTGTGACACACTACTCCCCTGTATGGACGTGTCCCCTGTTGAGGTGCTGCATGGTTGAAGTCGTTGTCTTCATTGAAAACCAGTGGACGGTCATAATAACTTTAGGCAGCTTTTGTTTTCTTTATATTTCTTTTTCTCGTTCCTCTTTTCTTTCTTTATTCATTTATTTTGGTACTCACTAAGTCATCATCAGATATGACTGACGAACTAGCACACACACGCACGCACACACACACACACACACACACACACACACACGCACACACACACACACACACACACACACACACCACAAATACACACACACACGCATATATAATCACATTTCATATAATCCGTGTGCCAAGTTTTATCAATAAAGTGCAATACCAGGTTACGAAGTAAAACAGTCATGTTTTGCCGAAATTTTGGAGAACAAAGTAACTGGGTTCTCTACTACTAAAATTAAATAAAAAAAAAAAACAACAAATAAATAAATGACAAAAGGCTGGAAATATTCCCGGATGATTGATATTTTAAAGTAAGCATCGTTTATTAATCATACTGACATACGGCGAAGTGCATTCACAGTGAAATAGGTGGAATGTTTTGCAGTATTCGTTCCGTCACTGAATTCAAATCCATTTTTTTGTGTAGATAAATATAGTTGCAGTTCATATTAGGGCCAGTACTTGCCTCACCACATCTCCCCCCTCTCTCTATCTCTCTCTCATTCTACCTCATTCTAAAATTCAGCCAAATTCATAATGCTCATTATACGGGGTACATCGTGACTGCGCCATTCCATTGCACCAGAAATTAAAGCCCCAAGCAAGGAAGGAAAGAGAAAATAATGCTCAAAAGTCAGATATTATACATCTGAAAATAAAATCCAGGTTTGCATATAGATACCCACAAGATAAATACGTATGTAAGCGTATATGTGTGCGTGCGCGTAGGTGTGTGTGCGTATTTGTTTATTCATAAGTATGTAGTATAAAGTGTGGAGGCGCGTGGCTTAGTGGTTAGGGTGTCAGCATCATGATCGTAAGATTGTGGTTTTGATTCCTGGACCGGGCGACGCGTTGTGTTCTTGAGCAAAACACTTCATTTCACGTTGCTCCAGTCCACTCAGCTGGCAAAAATGAGTAACGCTGCGATGGACTGGCGTCCCGTCCAGCTGGGGAACACATACGCCATTGAAACCGGGAAACCGGGCCCATGAGCCTCGCTAGGCTTTAAAAGGGCACATTTATTTATTTATTTATTAGTATAAAGTACTTCCAGTAGCCTAAAAACATCATTGCCAATATGCTACCTAACGTAAAATGGCAAGCAACAACGACCAAACAACGTCAACAGCAAATGTATAGTGAAGAGCAAAGTCGAACAAAGGAACGCTTCCGTTTGGAGTGGCATATATCCAAGTAGATATATATATATATATATATATATATATATATATATATTATATAGAGAGAGAGAGAGAGAGAGAGAGAGAGAAATAACTTTAAGAGTGATTAAATCGCACTGCTAACACATATAGGATAGAGTGTTGACTCATTAGACTTTTATGCATGTGTTAATATTAAGCGCTGCGAGCAACGAGAATCGTTAGCACGGCGTTTCGCCAATCTTTTCGTACTGCGTTCAAATTCCATCGAGGTTGACATTGTGGTACTTATATTATCTGGGCCAATAAAATAAGTAATAGTTATGCACTGGGGTCGATGTAATCGACCTATCCTCTCCCCAAAACTGCTGGCTTTGTGCCAAAATTTGAAACCAACACACTTAGTTGCATATTATAGGTACATAACGAAATATGGTGTTCCTATACACACACACACACACACACACACACATATATATATATATATATCGTTTATGTATTTGGTTTGCATATATACATATGTGTATTATGTGTGCATACATGCACACACGCGCACTCAAACTCACGTTGTGCAGACACTAGAACAGCATACAATTGTGCGGTTAG
>NW_021825651.1:0-5000 GCF_006345805.1 Octopus sinensis | reverse complement strand
TTGTCAAGCGATATTGGGGGGACAAACACAGACACACAAACATACACATATATACGACGGGATTCTTTCAGTTTCCGTCTACCAAATCCACTCACAAGGCTTTGGTTGGCCCGAAGTTATAGTAGAAGACACCTGCCCAAGGTGCCACGCAGTGGGACTGAACTCGGAACCATGTGGTTCGTTAGCAAGCTACTTACCACACAGCCACTCCTATGCAAAAACTTCTTCAGTGACTTAACAAGCCGATGTGCAAAACCAACCGTCCCAGGCAATTTAGTGTTCATCGTACACACACGTGCACACACGCACATACACACATACACACACACGCATACACACACATGTACACATACATGCACATATGCATAGATATGCGTTCATACGTATATGCATACATACATATATACATATGTATGGTGATTTTTTTCATCTGTCTTCCCTTCTCTGGATCTTTCCTTCTCCTATGTTTCCGACAAAGAGCTCCGCTCGAAACGTTAAACCCTCCTTTCCTTCTTTCCTGAGCGTCCAATAATACTATATTTGTTCCACGTCCTCACGTTGTTGTGTTTTTTTTGTGCTTTCTTGTTTGGATTAACTTATACATGTATATATACACACATATATATATATATATATATATATATATATATATATATAATATATATATATATATATATATAATATATATATATATATTTATATATATATATATATATATATTTAATTATACGCTTATATTTTTAAGTGATACTGTGTGTCTACACACACACACACACACATGCACACACAAACACACACACACACACATAACGAACAAACTTACGGTCGACGACATTCCAGCTGTGACCGTTTCTTCTATTGAGAAGTATGTGAGATTTCGTTATCCAATGCTGTCATTTCCTTATTTAAAACAATAAGTAGAAGCGTGTAATGAGAGGGAAATCTGCGTGTTGTTTTTAGTAAGTAGGTCGAACGGTCGTACACACTTTACCTTTGTTGAAGTCACAGCATTAGCAATGATATATCATATATATTCAATATACTGTTATCATACACATACGTATACTCAGATACAATGACGGCTGTTATAGTAATACATTAATTTTCCTACCTAGTCTACGAAATTCACGCACTGACTTTCGTGTAAATAAAGTAGAACGCAAACCTAATTAATTTCCTCGGTCGTCCACTTGTTTATACATTTCCAAAATGTCATATACGAAATCAATAATTTATTATAATTGTAACCGCTCTCTCTCTCTCTCTCTCTCCCTCTCTCTCTCTCTCTCTCTCTCTCTCTCTCTCTTTCTCTCTCTCTCTCATACAGAGATACTATTGATTGCTAAAATATGTGCAACACATAATTTTTTTGGTTTTGTCGAGTAGACGAAATTGGTGATTTTAAATTGGTGCCTTTAAAGTCCAATCAATGAGTGTGTACACCAGAGCTTAACCATTTTTTTACCTGTGGACCCCTTTGATTCTTATTTTACTCGAGTGGACCCTCGTAGTCATTTGATGTTGAAAAAATCGTATTATACTTTTATGCTTAAATTTTATTAGGAATCGTATAAAAAATACTGTTAAAATATTTTTAGTAGTGTACAACAAGCATGACTAAATTATGGCACGTAGAAGAATACTCTTTTACTTGTTTCAGTCATTTGACTGCGGCCATGCTGGAGCCCCGCCTTTAGTTGAGCAAATCGACCCCAGGACTTATTCTTTGGAAGCCTAGTACTTATTCTATCGGTTTCTTTTGCCGAACCGCTAAGTTACGGGGGATATAACCACACCAGCATCGGTTGTCAAGCGATGTTTGGGGGACAAACACAGACACCAAAAATATAAACATACATACATATATTATATATATATATATATATATATATATATATATATATATATGTACATATATACGACGGGATTCTTTCAGTTTCCGTCTACCATATCCACTCACAAGGCTTTTGTCGGCCCGAGACTATAGTAGAAGACACTTGCCCAAGGTGCCACGCAGTGGGAATGAACCCAGAACCATGTGGTTGGTAAGCAATCTACTTACCACATAACCAGTTTATTGCTCATGAATTTTTACAAAGAAATCTCTCATGGTACCCCCAACAGTCATATGGACTCCGGTTAAGAGCCAGTGAGTGTGTACATGATAGCTAGTGCTGTTTGCACATTAAGGGCCATCTATTCATCTAAACCAGTGGTTCCCAAAGTGGGTGATATTGTCCCCCTGGGAGTGTTGGAAAGTTCTAAGGGAACTTTGAAGGAAAGTGGGGTAATAATGGGGTAGCAATTCATGTAAAATGTGGGGCGATAACGGGGCAGTAATTCATGTAAAAGCAACAAAATAATGGGTTCATTAGGTTAAGTTTTATTTCTGAATTTGCTTTAGAAAGAGGTCTATGTTTGTGGCGGTTAGTTGCGGTGAGGCGCTAGGAATATGGCCCGGGTGTCAAGCGGGTGGCAGCCTGAAAACGTTTGAGAACCACTTCTCTAAACGAATACGAAAATCTTCAGACAAGGAAAGACACATTTTGGTTAATGTAGTCTTATAATGCAGACCTTCATATACACATATATATGCATATATACAGTTAAATGTGCGTGCGCGCGTCTGTATATACATATATACCTTTGTATGTATGTATGTATATATATTGTATGTATGTATATAAATTGTATGTATATATGTACGTACAATGTATATGCGTTTATATGTGTGTCGGGGGTGGCGTGTTTTAAGCCATACTTGTTTTAAGTTAAGATATAAAGTCTATCGAAATCTTTCTGCCGACTCGCTATGTCATGAAGGTGTAAACAAAACAACACCGGTCGACAAGTGATGAGACGCAAGCAATCCATTCCTACTAAGCCCATTTGGCTTCTTTCACCTTTCCTTGGCGTACCTGTTCTAATTTATACATACATACATACATACATACATACATACATACATACATACATACATACATACATACATGCATACATACATATATATAAGCATTGATATATACGTGTATATATATGTCTGTATATATGTATGCACATATGCATATATATACACATGCATAGTTATATATATATGAGAAAGAGAGGGAGAGCGAGAGAAAGAAATGTACGTAAGTACATACATACATACCTACATACATACACATACATATATGTTTGTATATATAAATAAGAATATGCAAATAAACACAACACATATATATGTATATACATACATATATATACATATATGTATACATATGTACGTGTGTGTGTGTGTGTGTGTGTGTGTGTGTGTGTGTGTGTGTGTGTGTAAATTTCTCGTAATTTTCGTATATTTCTCACCCGTTCATTTTTCGTTGGATATTTTCATTTTCAATTTACATTATTCTCACCTCAGCTCTCCCTCCCTCTCTCTCTCTCCCCTCTCACTCCCTCTCTCTCTCTTTCTCCCTCTCTCTCTCCCCTCTCTCTCTCCCCTCTCACTCTCTCTCTCTCTCTCTCTCTCTCTCTCTCTCTCTCTCTCTCTCTCTGACTCACCTCATTCCTTCCAACACAATCCTCTTTTCTTCTATTGCCCCTTCTCCTATTTCTTTTTTTTTTTCATCTTTTCCTTCACCTTCATATTTTCTTGTTAATATCTTCACCGCTGCTATCTTCCAAGTCTCCCTGCACCCTAATTAATACATAGTTAGCTCACATATTCGTGGAGAAATTTCTTGTAAATTCCCGTTATCTCTTAAGCACACACACACACACACACACGCTGATGCCACCCGGTTTAACCATACCACGTGTTCCTTGAGTGATCTCTGATCTTTAACGCAGTTGACACTGCTCTTAACATTTTGAACATCTCACCCTGGTTTACCTCAAAGTACAACTTGAGAAGATCATGCATACTGCTCCTCCGCACCTAACATTATACAATGTACCTTCTCCTCCCCCCCGTTTCTTTCTCCTCTTTATATATAATATATACACATGCACATACATTCACGCACATGTAGGAATTTATAACATGCATGCATGTATGCTTTATGTATTGTTATAAATTGAAGTGTCCTCAATACCTTAAGTAGAGTATTACATCTATGTATATATATATATATATAATATATATAGAGAGAGAGAGAGAGAGATAGAGGAGAGATAGATAGTAGATAGATAGATAGATAGATTAGAATAGATACATATATATATATATATATATATATATATATACATATATATGTATATACATATATATATTATATAGATGATGTATGCATGTATGTTTTTTGTATGTATGTATGTATATATGCAAGTGTGTGTGTGTGTGCATGTAGTATGTGTGTGTTTGTGTGTATGTATATATATATATATATATATATAAAGCTGACAGTGATTTCGAATTTGCGGCTTAGTCATCATATATGCATATACATGCATGCATACCTACATACATACATACATAACATACATACCTACACCATACATACATACATACAACCCTACATACTACATACATACATACCATACATACATCATACATACATACATACATATGTATTGAACTCAAAGTAAAAACGCTATAAATCATACCGACTAAATATTGATTTAAAAATACCTTTGGACATATAGACAGACAGACAGACACACAGACAGATAGATAGATAGATAGACAGATAGATAGAAGATAGATAGATAGATAGATAGATAGATAGATAGATAGATAGAGAGATAGATAGATAGACAGAGATAGATGATAGATAGATAGATAGATAATAGATAGATAGATAGATATAGATAGATATATAGATAGATAGATATATTGATATAGATTGTATGTGTTTCTCTTCTCTGTCGCTCTTTCTCTCACTCTCTTCTTCTTTCCTTCCCTCTATCTTTGCTTCCTCCTATCTCTTCCTCCCTCGTTCTCTCTCTTGTTTTCACTGAATTGGAAATAGCTCAGCTGATCACAATCCCTACGTTAAGAAGTACACACAACACACATACCC
>NW_021825650.1:2500-10000 GCF_006345805.1 Octopus sinensis | reverse complement strand
ATGGCTTTCGCTGTGGCAGGGACTGTCTAACACAGCTCTTACACCACATTGAAGATGTACTCAAAGCCTTGGGAACAGATTCGAACTCTGATGTCACATATCTTGACTTCAGTAAAGTGTTCGACAGGGTAGACCATAATATCCTACTCTCAAAATTGGCAAATGTTGGAATCCGTGGAAAAGTTCTACACTGGATTAAGTATTTCCCGGCGAATAGAACACAACATGTTGTAGTCCACTCAAGCCCAGCAAAAGTCACCAGCGGTGTACCCCAGGGGACTGTCTTGGGTCCGCTACTCTTCATAATTTACATAAACGACCTTTCCAGTGTCGTACATTACTGCAAAGTGAAAATATTTGCTGATGACACTAAGCTCCAGCAAATCGTCAATGAAGAAGCAGACAGAACTCAACTCCAGTCTGATCTATATGCTGTGAGTCAATGGGCAGACAGAAACAAAATGCAACTGAACGAGGGAAAATTTGAGCTGATGCATTTTGGAAGAAATTCCTCACTAAAATTTTGAGTTATGTTATTGTTTAGCATTTATTCCTACCAGTACAACTTTGTAAACAAACCTGCAAGTGCTTCTCTTTTGCTAATTAGACAGACACAAGGTGTGACAGTATTTTCATTGCTTTTCGCATTATTGGATTTAATTCTTTAGCTTTGATAATATAAAGGTCAAAATTAAGAAAGTCAAGTATTTGAGCCCTTAATATTTGTCAGTTTCGTTTCTCATCAACGTAGGTGGTAAATTCAGGCTGGCTCTACCTTTACCTGTTGCTAGGGTAATTCCTGTTTTCATTTGTAAGGTTGGAGTTATCAGTCAAGCATATCATGGTTTTGTTAGTATAGAAAATCGTTCCTCTTGTACTTTAATGTTCAAAAATGTATCTGACTAAGGGTTATATTTTTATATGTTTCTCTCAATAGAAATTGTTCTTTGGGAAATATGTTTAGTATGTGGGATTTTAAACTTCCTGCTTTGTGATGGTAGAGTTTATTTGCTGTGCGTTTATGAAATTTATTCACATTTATTCTACACTAGCATTATCGCCCGGCGTTGCTCGGGTTTGTAAGGGAAATAACTATATAAGCATTTTTAGAGAGTTATAGCCAAAAAATAGCAAAAAAATGCATTAAAAGTGGAAAAAATTATGGTAATTTTTTTTTTAAATCGTTGATCTTCGTAGACATTTTTAGAGTTACTTCCCTATATAAAGCGAAAAAAATGCATTAAAATGGAAAAAAATGATGGTAATTTTTTTTTAAATCGTAGACTCATCGTAGACGCGACCGCTAATACCCAGAAAAGCTCGATATGAATCACGACTATAAGATACCCGGTTTTGGTTAAACTGCACCGCAAAATGTGGGAGTAGTTAGGAATCTAAATCGTAGGAGGCAGACACACAAGTTGACTTTTATATATAAAGATATGTGATATAGAAGGTGTGTATACATTCATGTATCAAGATGATACGTAATTTAATTTTTATAAAAAGTATAAAAGGGCTCCTTCAGTTTGCTTGCATACAATTATATATTTTCTGTGTGCCTGCAGGTTGATGTAGTTACGTTAGCACGCCGGGCGAAATGCGTAGCCGTATTTCGTCTGCCGTTACGTTCTGAGTTCAAATTCCGCCGAGGTCGACTTTGCCTTTCATCCTTTCGGGGTCGATAAATTAAGTACCAGTTACGCACTGGGGTCGATATAATCGACTTTATCCGTTTGTCTGTCCTTGTTTGTCCCCTCTATGTTTAGCCCCTTGTGGGTAATAAAGAAATATATATTAGAAAATCCTTTGTGGGGATTTTGGTCGGAAAAAAATGTAAATTTTTTAAGAGTACTTATTTAATGTAATGCTGTAAAAAATGTAAGTCAGTAAAGAGTGTTTTTTTGTTTTCTATGGTTTATGAGGAAGGTGGATTTTTGGGTATTGGTGAGATATTAACAAGTTCGGCTGTTAGAAAAGATTGTTGGTTTGAAGTGTTTTAATGTTTTTAAGGTTTTTGCGCTTGCAGGAAGAGACTGGTTCGCAGTTTCGGTTCCGGATTTGATATATGAATGTTAGAATGTGGTAGGACTCATTTGTACAAGATTTGCTGGGTTTGTTATTACACCTGTATGGTTGTGTGAGAGTTCTTGCCAAAGAGTAATAAATTCCATCTTTATGATATGTGTGTTTGTATGTATTTATGTACATATGTACCATGTGGTAAGTAGCTTGCTAACCAACCACATGGTTCCGGGTTCAGTCCCACTGCGTGGCATCTTGGGCAAGTGTCTTTGCTATAGCCCGGGCCGACCAATGCTTGTGAGTGAATTTGGTAGACAGAAACTGAAAAGAAGCCTGTCGGTATATATGTATGTATGTATGTTGGTTGTGTGTCTGTGTGTGTCCCCCTAGCATTGCTTGACAACGATGCTGGTGTGTGTTACGTCCCCGTCACTTAGCGGTTCGGCAAAAGAGACCGATGAATAAGTACTGGGCTTACAAAGATAAGTCCGGGGGTCGATTTGCTCGACTAAAGGCGGTGCTCCAGCATGGCCGCAGTCAAATGACTGAAACAAGTAAAAGAGTAAAAGAGATATGTATGTATGTAAATATGTATGTATATATATAATTATATGAATATATAGGATTCCTATTGTAGGTTATGATGACGTAGGAGAAATGAGATAAAACGAAAGAAGGAAACAAATGAAGAAAGAAAAGATGAATAGATGCGCGTGTGTGGTTCGAACATACATACACACCTTTTCTCTCTTGATATACATCATGGGTGACATTCCTTACCACCTTCTCTCACTATCATCTCACTCTCTCTCTCTCTCTCTCTCTCTCTCTTTCCTCTTTTCTTTACTTATATATTTACCTATCTTATTAACAAAATACACACACATGCACACATGCACACACATTCGCATATCTACCACCTATTTCAATAAAATGGCTCCACTAACTTTTTAAACATTTTCTTCATAAACTTTTTATTTATTATTTATTCAAATGTTTATTTATTCGTGAATATCCTTTACAAATATTTCCAACTGTTATATATACTTCAAAGACGATCACCGCCTTTATTTAAAATTCTCGAAGAAAATTTTATATTTTATTTTTAGGTTCCTTTTATAGAAAAATAATATTTATACTTTCCTATTGCTTAAAAAGATCATACTGAAGGAAACAGTATTTGTAAAGATACGAAAAGTATTTTTAATATATTTTCTCAACATGAAATGCTTTGAGCAGTTGAATTTTAATAGTAAACTCCTTGTCAGAGCAATATAAATTCAAATACGTGTATACACACATACACACACACACACACACACACAGATAAAAGTAAAGTTGTATGCATGTGCTTATATATATATATATATATATATATAGGAATATATATGTGAGGAGTACACACACACACATATATATATATACACATACATACATATGTATATATATATAATTATGTCTGTCTATATATCTTTAGAGAGAAAGGGGGTGAGAGAGGGAGAGAGTAAGAAAAAGAGAGCGAATGTCCGAAACGTCGAAATAATTAACTCTTTCCATTTCTCTGAGCACCAAACTAATAACTTTGATAGTGTACTTACGCCTTCATGTTTTCTCTTCTTTTTTCCTCGATATAATATATATATATATATATATATATATGGTGTGTGTGTGTGTGTGTGTATATATAGGTACATACACATACATGTATAGATATGTGACTACATGAATATGCTTGTATACATAATTACATATATGTACGTGTAAGTGTAAATGTAATCTTATAATTGTACCAACATAGACTTCTATATATGCATCCATATACACACGCACACACACAACACATAATATATTATATAATATATATTATATATATATATATATATATATATATATATATAATAGAAAGTGAGATCGATGCATCATAGCTAGATAGAGAGAGAGAGATGTATATACACACGCATATAAATGTATATATACATATGTATGTATATATATATACATAAATATAAATATTTATGTATATATATAATATATTATATATATATATATATATATAATATATATATATATTATATATATATATATATATACATATATACATACATGCATTTTTGATAGTTTCCAACAGATAGCAGTACCCAGGAAGTTGGTATTCTGTTTTGAAGGCTTCTCTCCGTGATAAGACCGCCATACAACTAGTATCAAATTCGTCGCCAACACATCATGCCCGGCTTCCGGAATGTATATTTTTGCCTCCGCAGGTATGGAACCCAGGTATGCGATTGGCAACATTTTTAAAGTAACTTTCAATAGCCTTCGTGTTCAAATAAATTTGATTCTCTACAAAAATGTATTGGATGGTCTGTCACTTCATATTTTAGTGAATTTTTATTTAGAGCAGTGTATAGTAAATATTAAAATAATATCTCTATCTAAATGTATGCCTGCATACATACATGCATCTATATATATATAGATTATATATTATATATATATATATAATAATTAGTTATATACATAATATACATGTATATATAAATATAGATACATATATATATCTTGTATATATATATATATATATATATCTACAAATATATATATAATATTATATAATATATATTATATTGATACATGTATATATATATAATACAAATATATATATATATACATGCATATATATATATATTCATAATATATACAAATATATATATATAATATGTATATGCTTATATATACTCCATACATATCCATACATACATACATACATACATACATACATACTACATACATACATACATACATACATATATATACATATATATATACATGTATATATAGGACTTGTAACTGAAATTGGTATGCTAATTCTGTGCGGAAGCCCATCGCGTAGAGACATGTGTATGTTTGCGCGTATTTGTTACAAGAGAATGTCATATGCGTGCAGGTGTTTGTGTCTGTGTGTTTGTATGTGCATTCTGTATGTGTGTGCGCGTGCGTGAGTCTGTCTTTGTGAAAGTCTTGCAATAAATTTATTGAAAACTATTTTTAAACGTAACTATATCACTGTATGCTTTTACAGATATGTAGAAATATATAAATTTAAATACATACATACATACATACACACATATATATAATTATATATCTAAATACATTTCTACATAAATATTTATACAAATATTTTCACACATCTATGAATATTTGATTGTATATAAAATATCATATACTGCGGCACATAGAAATCTTCTGCAAAGGTGGGTAGGAACCTTTCAAACTAGATTAAGCAATAAAATTTAGCGAAAAAAGAAGACTCGTTCTTGAGGAAACATAAACTTTAAATTATACATTCGCTTATAGTTTATTATATTTATTAATAGTGTAGAAAATCTAAAATAGATGGTTGTTGTATGTGTTGAAGCAGTAATTGGATCACACCTTGTTTATGTAATAATATTTCTAAACTCATTTTGCGATGTATATCTACATATATATATATATAGATATATATATATATATATATTATATACACAACACATACATATAATATATATATAATATAGACACATATATATATATGCATATATGTATATATGTATGTGTGTGTGCGTGCATACATATATACGTATATGTGTATAAGCATTTATGTATACAATGTATGTGGCGTCTATATATAATATATGCATGTATATTTAAATAAATAAATAAATATATATATAAACATGTATAATATATTATATATATATATAGATATATATATATATATATATATGCATATATAAGTCATACTTATACATATGTGTGCTTTTTGCATATATTAACATAGAAACGTGTACAATGGTCCACATATAAATATATATATATAACATATGTTCTATATATATTATATATATATATATATATAATATAATATACATACATACAAATATATATATATATATTTATTGATTTACTTATAAGCACACACATTCATAAAATTCAAGCATAAATCTAGAAATTCTTCCCCGTTATGCTAATAGCAATACGTTCCAACAATGCAACAAAATTTGCGATGGCTACATTTTATAATAGCCCCGATTTCCTCTCTTTTATACTGGAAATATACGGGTGTTGTATTCGGGTGTCCCTTCACACACTTCATTAATTTCTTCTTCCACCCCATATACATACAAAGAATGTTTCATAAGATATATATTTTTATATTTAATTGCGCAGCCTTCTTTTGAGGTATATATTTATTTGTTATTGTGTGATTTCGCTCTCTACCGCTTTATCTCAAAATATAACATGTTTCATACAAAAATGTAACATATTTTCCCTGTGTGTATTCATCTTTGTGTGTATGAGTGTATGTATGTATATGTGTGGGTGTATGTATGTTTGTTCCTTTTTTTGTTTTGTTTTTCTATTTTTTACCTTTACCTAGTTTCAGGTGTTAGGCTGCGGCAACACTGGAGCTCAACTTCGGAGGGTTTTTACCGAACAATTCAACGCCAGTACTTATCTTTCGTAAAAAAAAAATAAATTCTAAAGCTTACCCCATCTATTCATAGGCGCAGGAGTGGCTGTCTGGTAAGTAGCTTGCTCACGAACCACATGGTTCCGGGTTCAGTCCCACTGCGTCATATCTTGGGTAAGTATCTTCTACTATAGCCTCAGGCCGACCAAAGCCTTGTGAGTGAATTTGGTAGACGGAAACTGAAAAGAAGCCCGTCGTATATATGTATATGTATGTATGTGTGTGTGTTTCTGTGTCTGTTTGTCCCCTCAACATCGCTCGACAACCGATGCTGGTGTGTTTACGTCCCCGTAACTTAGCGGTTAGACAAAAGGCGACCGATAGAATAAGTGCTAGGCTTACGAAGAATAAGTCCTGGAATCGATTTGTTCGACTAAAAGGCGTTGCTCCAGCATGGCCGCAGTCAAATGACTGAAACAAGTAAAAGAGTATCTTTGCCTTGTGCCGAAATCCCTAAGTTGTGTTACCTTCTGCCGGAGCCGCGTGGGGCTTAGATGTTTCGCTCAAAAACACACAAACGTCACCCGGTCTGAGATTCGAACCCACGATCCCTCGACTGCGAGTTCGCTGCTCTAACCACTAGGCCACGAAACCAACATTTGCTTATGAATAAAAAAATCAACTTCCAACTTATAGTATTCGTACACTTGAAGCTTGTAGTGTGCTGAAAGCAAAAAAAAAAAAAAAATTAATGCCGGTAATTATATTAAATTTATAATTTAACTTTAAATTACAAAATTACATATCTTGAAAACTACTCTAATCACTTGCTTAGTTTGATTTCAATGCACTAATTAACTTTTTAAATAAATTGTATACACCTATTTATTAATTTTTTTTTTTTTTGTAATTTAAATTTTACCGTTGATGCTTAGGAAGGAAATATCGTGGAAGCTTTGATTATTACTTCACTAAATAATTAATTAATATAAACTTATTTTGATATTAATTTTTGAATT
>NW_021825649.1:0-12500 GCF_006345805.1 Octopus sinensis | reverse complement strand
TTATATTGAGCAAAGGTAAATTTTCTCATATGCAAGCATTTTAAAGCTTCTTCATGTCTAGAGCTTATTATATTATTTTCACATACATACATGGGTATATATGTATGTGTACACACATACATACATTCACATATAAGTATACGTATACAGCCTGGGTTTCAAGGGCCCACAGCTTTTTAATATTCTCCCAAGGAGTCTGAGAAACTTGCACAAAGTAGATGTAGCGGTTTTTAAATCAAAGCTGGACATCTTCCTGTCAAGAGTCCCAGATGAACCTACCTCACGGCAAGAGGTGCAAATGAGAGTAGCTGTATCAAACTCCATTCTTCACCAAGTGCCACATATTAGACGAGGTTCGTCGTAATAACAGTGTAGCACAAAACGGCGGTGCATCAGCATGGCCGCAGCTCTGAGCTGAAACAAAGAAAGAAAAAAAATATATATATAAGCATACATATATTTACATATGTATACATACATGTGTATTTGTATGCATGCATGTATGTGTGTATGCATGTATACACACCCCTATATTTACACATAGACATAATTAAAGAAAATATTTGTGTGTGTGCCCACAAGCATATGTTTATCTATTTCTTTTAACAAATATATACATTGTTCGTTCAAACTTGGATTACTAACTGCTACAGAAAACTAAGGAGATCTTAATTCAATCGTGTAAACAAAAGCAAACGTTAAAATTGCTTTTTTATTGATTATCTCCCTTGTTTATATAGTACATTAGTTCAGTAACATCGTTTGAATACTATGGAAAATTCTAGAGTAATAAGGAGTGTACAGGAGGCGGTCGAAAAAGGCAGCTTCTAGATATGCTGAAGCGGGAAGACAAAAAATGGCTTGAAAGTCATAACATGCCGGCGGGAAATAACATCACTAGGTGAGACACGCTGACACTGAATCAGCTTCGCTGACTGACAGGTGACGTTTCGTTTAGAGAATGCGCGGGATAAGACTACGCGCCTTCACTGGTCAGTTAAGGTGAGACTGTGTCACGTGACAACTTGCTGGGGCTGCCTGCTGGAGCCTAGCGGCAGGTATTTAAAGGGGAAGATTTGACAAGACAGTCAGTCACCGGCTGACACTCGCTGACGACACATCGAAGAGGCCAGGGAACAGAAGAAAGAAGAAGAAAGAAGACATGCACCCAACACCAGAGCTGAAGACACCTCCGAATGGGGAGGCTTGCCACGTCAAAACGGTAGAGGAGTAGGGGCCGAAACCGGACGTGGTTCCTCCTGATGATGTCTTGAGCTAACTGGATCCTATAAAGGAGCTGCTGTGGCAGCAGACCACGAAACACGGTTGTAATTCCTCAGGGATACTTTCATAGACAGGGACCCCATTGAACACGATAATGTCTTCAGACATGTTTACATATGTATATATATGTGTGTGCATATATACATATGACTGCGTGTGTATATATATATATATATATACATTATAACTGATTTTATTACTTGAGGTAGAATATGTCTCCTGTTTTTATATTGAATAGCTTGTAAATTTCTTGTATATTAATGTCGATATCTGAAAATTTTCTAGTGGATTAATTTATATTTTATATTAAGTACTAATGAAAATATTCATATTGATTGTATAATAAATCATTATATTGGTAGTGAAATTTAAATATTACACTTTTAAGTACGCTACCTTCATTATGCTAATTGATTATACATTTATGAATATGTAAATTGATTAATTAATTAATTAATTAATTAATAATATTAATAATAATAAGAAGAATGATAGTGACAGATAATAATAATAATAAAATAATAATAATAATAATAATAATAATAATAATAATAATAATAATAATAATAATAATAAAAATAGAAATAAAAATAATAATAATAATAAAAAAAAAATAATAATAATATATTTCTTTATTACCTATAGAGGGGACAAACAAGGACAGACAAACGGATTAAGTCGATTACATTGACCCCAGTGCGAAACTGGTACTTTATTTATCGACCCGAAAGGATGAAAGGCAAAGTCGTAATAATAATAATAATAATAGTAATAATAATGATAAATGAATAGTTTTATGTAATGCCACATTGTGGTCAAAAACCTGTACGTTGCAAGTACGTATTTCCGGCTATTTTTCTATCGCTAATTCATTTATAAATATATAAGCTTTGATTTCATTCGATAAACTAAGTAATTTAGTATATAACTATTGCTTTACTCAAAATTTAGTTCCTTCTGAAAAACTAAGTAAAAATAAAGATAAAAATATGATATACTTTTATTTATAATTTACGTATTGTTTATTTTCTCATTATCTAAGATAAAATATAGACTATAATTATCGTAACTATGTTTCTTTTTTTTTTACAAAGTCTTTTCCTCTGATGAGTAATTTGGGACATTTTATTTGTTGGTTGCTTAGAATATTGTTTATATCAGTAACAATAAATGTGAGTAGTTATTATACCTTATATTATATAATATAAAATTTCTATATATGTCTTCGGTAATCGTCCAAATTTGAACGTGTATACGCATATATGGGGAATGGAAGCACTCCGTCGGTTATGACGACGAGGGTTCCGGTTGATCCGAATCAACGGAACAACCTGCTCGTGAAATTAACGTGTAAGTGGCTGAGCACTCCACAGACACGTGTACCCTTAACGTAGTTCTCGGGGATATTCAGCGTGACACAGAGAGTGACAAGGCCGGCCCTTTGAAATACACGTACAAACAGAAACAGGAAGTAAGAGTGAGAGAAAGTTGTGGTGAAAGAGTACAGCAGGGATCACAACCATCCCCTGCCGGAGCCTCGTGGAGCTTTTAGGTGTTTTCGCTCAATAAACACTCACAACGTCCGGTCTGGGAATCGAAACCGCGATCCTATGACCGCGAGTCCGCTGCCCTAACCACTGGGCCATTGCGCCTCCACGCATGTATATATTTATAGAATAAAAATATTGGATTAAAGTATTTTATTTCCGTCTGTAAAACTCTTATTATTTATTTATTTATTTATTTATTTATATATACTATTATATATTATTAAAATGGCCAGTGATTCTTTTCGATTTAAATACATTTAGATTGATATTAGTGGAGATATATACTAAATTTTCTTTACTTAATTATTTTATACATTTGAATCTTGTTCTTTCATTGTCCTTATCAATTTGAATTTTAACGCTCACACAACGAACTGTAGGTATTTTGAATCAGTATACTTTTGCAATTTGGCCATCCTTTACATAGAATTTCGTCCGTCTTTTGAACTAAGGCCCTGAAGAGACTTGTATGCGTAGATAAACGTCTTTTGTAAATCAACTAATGTATGAGTCGAATCAAATCGTGGGCTTTCTATATATTTTTTTAAAAATAGAAGTAGAAGCCACATGGCCAAAGTGCCACGCAGTGAGACTGAACCCGGAACCATGTGGTTGGGAAGAAAGCTTCTTATCACAACCACTCCTGCCGCTATGTATATATATATATATATATATACATATAAAATAATGTGACAATTATTCAATAGCCAAGATAAATTTCCTCTATTTACATAATATTAAGGTCTCTTTCTTTCTTTTGTTATCTTACCGTTTTTACCAATATATATATATATATATATATATATATATATATATATATATATATATATTGAGATAGGGGTTGTAAATGCAACCCTCCATGGGATAACATATATCCAATCTACCGCTAGTTAAGTAGTCTATATCTATACTTATATTTACTTATTTTTTTATTATCTTATATACATATTGTACTTACTGTATAACATTACTCCTTTATGTACACTCCTTTATGTACACTATTTTGTTGTACTTTATTATGTTTGTCCTTAAAGATTCTTATGTGGTGGTTTAATAGAGTATGGGATTGGGTATTATCTGGTAATCGATATTTGATTTAGATGTATTTCTCCATTTTCTTATTATGTATATATATATATATAACAGTTGTTCCGATCAATGGAACAGCCTGCTCATGAAATTAATGTGCAAGTGGCTGAGTACTCTACAGGCACGCGAACCCATAACGTAGTTCTCAAGGAGATTCAGCGTGACAGAATGTGACAAGGTTGGTCCTTTAAAATACAGGTAATGGTCATTTTTGCCAGCTCAAGAAACATGAACTGATCTGCCTTGCTCAAGAGACAACGCGCTGCTAGCAATCGAACTCACGATCGTGCGGCAATTATCCTAACCACTGAGACACGTACCTTCACCATATATATATATGGTGAAGGAGCGGGTGTGTGGTAAGTAGCTTGCTAACCAACCACATAGTTCCGGGTTCAGTCCCACTGCGTGGCACCTTGGGCAAGTGTATTCTATTATAGCCCCGGGCCGATCAATGCCTTGTGAGTGGATTTGGTAGACGGAAACTGAAAGAAGCCTGTCGTATATATGTATATATATATATATATGTATATATATATATATATATTATATATATATATATATATATATATATATATATATATATATATGTATGTGTGTGTGTTTGTGTGTCTGTGTTTGTCCCTCTAGCATTGCTTGACAACCGATGCTGGTGTGTTTACATCCCTGTCACTTAGCGGTTCGGCAAAAGAGGCCGATAGAATAAGTACTGGCCTTACAAAGAATAAGTCCCGGGGTCGATTTGCTCGACTGAAGGCGGTGCTCCAGCATGGTCGCAGTCAAATGACTGAAACATGTAAAAGAGTAAAAGAGTAATATATATATATTCTTTTACTTGTTTCCTTCATTTGACTGCGGCTATGCTGGAGCGCCGCCTTTCGTTGAGCTAATTGACCCCAGAACTAATTAATAGTTTCAGAGGTAAAAGTGATTTAAGGGCGCTTTGGCTGTTGTTTCTAGCACGTCCAAAGAGAACACTCCTTGTTTCATTATCACTCTCGCATGTATTGATGTTTTTCAATATTTTTTCCCCATAAATATATTTATATACTATAAAAAAAAGAAAATTTGAGAAATGTTGAATTTTTTGCAACCCCACTCCCTGCCCCCCTCCCTGATTGTTTCTGTTTCGGAAATAGAATATTTGAGAGCCCGAGAATGTCATTGCTGTTATTTATCCACAGTGATTTAAAAGAATTACGAATATGTACTTGCATAGCAAGTGACTTGATCTGAGGTCGTGTGCAGAAATAAAAACAATTGCAGCGTGGAAGATGTGTGTAAACCATACAAAAACACACAAATACCGTTACTTTCACTTTAACATTAAAACTTCATTTGTGTCAAAATATTTTCGTCGCTTTGAAACCGCGACCTGTTCACCGAAAAAACTTCACAAAAGTGATGCAGCACGAATGTTTGTCAGGGAACAGTACACGCACACCCACCCACACACACGCACGTATGCACGTACGCACGAAAGCATACACACACATACATATACAAACGCACACACACACACACGCATACACACATTCATTGTTTTTGATTTGTGTCTATATGTATTTATGTGTGTGCGCGAGTGTGTATGTCTCACTGTTGAAGTTGCGTTTGGAAACTGTGAATAAGATGCAACTTTCGAGTGCTTGTCGGTAAATTTTTGTCTTTTTTTCTCCTTCTCTTCCAAAAGTAATTATTCAACTTTCTAGACTCTTCTCACAGCTATCTCGCGTTCAAAAATTATACGAGTATTTTAAGACATTTTCATTGAATAAATAATATATTAATATTACATATACATTAATAGTACCATAAAATTTAAAAGAGAAAGTAAGAGACTACAAATGAAAATGGAGTACGCCGCAGTGAATGCAACGAATATTTAAATTTGTTATGTTTTGGAAGCGGTGAATATTTAAATTTGCGAGAAATTGGAGTTAAAAATTCAATAAACTTGAGAATTCGAAATTATGGGAAATTTCTTAGAACATGAATTAATAAAAATATTTCCAGAAGGTCAACATTTTAATAATTGCTTTCTTTTAGCACTTTCAGTAATTTGTTACATACCTAATTGATATGTTAATACATATCTCTATTATAGTAGAGATATGTATTAACAAGTAAATATATCGATAATTAAGATATCCATATATATATATCTCTATATATAAAAGTGAGGTTGTCTCCTACGATTTAGATTCCTAACTACTACCACATTTTGCGGTGCAGTGTAACCAAAAGCGGGTATCTTATAGTTGTGATTCGTATCGAACCGTTCTGGGTATTAGCGCGCGTCTACGATGAGTCTACGATTAAAAAAAAAATTACCATAATTTTTTCCCTTTTTAATGCATTTTTTTGCTATTATATAAGGGAAGTAACTCTCTAAAAATGTATCATTAAATCTCAGAACGTAAAAAGCTACAGTAACACCCCCCTTTGTTGTTAGCCATATTGAGATGGCTATTATACTTACATCTCTAAAAATGCTTATATAGTTATATAGTTATTTCCCTTACAAACCCGAGCAACGCCGGGCGATACTGCTAGTATATTATATATATATATATATATATATATATATATATATATATATACATATATATATAATATATATATATATATATATATATGTTATATATATATATATATAACAGAAAGTCTTTTTCAATTCTTGCTCGTCAATTATCCCCTTCCTCCTCCTCCTCCTCCTTTCAATCATCAGCATCCTCCTCCTCCTCATCTTCTTCTTTTCTTTTCTGCTCGCATCATCGTTTCTCTTTCTCATCTTACTGATCTTTCTTTCATGTTCAATCTCTCTTCCTCTCTATGTCTCTCCTCTCAGCAATTCTCAATTTTTCTATTCTCTCAACTGTCACTTTATCGTGTCCCTTCCCGCACTTTCCCCTCTTTCCTTCTGTTACTCCCTCCTCTCCTTTCTCTCTCTCTCTCTCTCTCTCTCTCTCTCCTTTTCTCTATCGCGCATGCGCTCTATTTGTACTCGTCTTACTCCAGTCTTGCCTTTCCGTTCATCCTTCTCTCTGTCTTTCCTCTCCTCCCACTTCTCGCTCAAGGTTCAACACTGCTACTTTCACTTTCAAACCCTCTCCTAATTCTCTCTCATTCTTTCTTATTTATTTCTCTGTCTCCTCACCACTACATCTTCAAAGCTTCTCGGTCTTTCCTGTTTCCCTTCTCTCTCCCTCTCTCTTTCCCTCTGACTCCTCCCTTCACCCTTCTCTCCCAATCGACCTCCCAAACTCTGCCAATCTTTAATATCATTAACTACCTGCTGCCCTCAATTGCATATCTATGAGCTGCTAATTAACATACAATTGATTAATTTCTAGTTTGATTTGTTGTTGCTTTTGGCGTTGTTGTTGCAGCAGGCTTCAAATTTTTGTATTAGCACGTCTTGAATTAAGAGCTTGTGCTAAAAACATGTTTCCATGGTTTTAGCTAACGATGTGCAATCATGGAATAACCAAGGGCTTGTGCCTATGGTTTGAGCTAAGGGCCTGTGCCCAAAGTATGGACTAATCCGGTGTGCCTGCAAAATGCTTAGCGGCGTTTCTTTCGCTTCTTTATTCCCTGTTTCAAATTCCATCGTGACTGGCTTTGCCTTCATCTCTTTTACTCTTTACTCTTTTTACTCTTTTACTTGTTTCAATCATTTGACTGCGGTCATGCTGGAGCACCGCCTTTACTCGAGCAAATCGACCCCGGGACTTATTCTTTGTAAGCCCAGTACTTATTCTATCGGTCTCTTTTGCCGAACCGCTAAGTGACGGGGACGTAAACACACCAGCATCGGTTGTCAAGCAATGCTAGGGGGACAAACACAGACACACAAACACACACACATACATATACATATACATATATACGACAGGCTTCTTTCAGTTTCCGTCTACCAAATCCACTCACAAGGCTTTGGTCAGCCCGGGGCTATAGCAGAAGACACTTGCCCAAGATGCCACGCAGTGGGACTGAACCCGGAACCATGTGGTTGGTTAGCAAGCTACTTACCACACAGCCACTCCTGCGCCTAATCCTTTCGAATTCGTCTGAAAAGGGAGCAGTTGATATGTAATTGACCTTTTTCCTCCCGTCAAAAACTGACACCTCAGTGGCAGGATCGTTAGCACGGCGGGAAAAAGCCTAAACAGCATTTTATCAGGTCTTTACTTTCTGAGTTCAAATCCTTCCGAGATCGACTTTGCCTTTTATCCTTTCGGGGTCGATAAAATAAATACCTGTAGAACACTAGTGTTGATATAATCGACTAGTCCACCTCACTCAAAACTTCAGGCCTCGTGCCCGCGTTACAAAGGATTATTATTATTGTTGTTATTATTGTTATTGTTGTTGACAATGTTGTGTTAGGTGTGGTCATGGTGTTTTTACTGTACAGCTGACCTAACAGCGTTTTAACTTTGAAGCAGTAACAACAACATCATCATCAACAACAACAACAACAACAACGGGAATAAGAAAGACAACTGAATATTGACCACTAGCCAACACTGACACGAACTCCCATTTGATCGTTACCATTGCCACCACCATAAAAACCACCATCAATATCGCCACCACCATTACCCCCGTAACCCTCAAGAACAACATCACTACCACTACCACTACCACCACCAATGCCACCCCCACCACCATAACCACCACCAATATCACCAGTGCCTTCATTATCCTCATGAGAAACATCACTACCACCACCACCACCACCACTACCAACGACACTACTACCACCAACGATACCACAACCACTACCACCACCACCACAACCACCATGAATACCTCCAGTACCTTCATAACATTCATGAGCAGCATCAGTACCAGCATCACAACCACCACCATACGCAACATCACCACTACCGCCACGGCAACCACCACTGCCACCACAACTACTACCACCAACACCTCCGCTGCCAGGAGGGCTGACACCATCACGGTGTCCTCTAGCCTGCAAAGGGAGATCCTCCTGGTGACGTTGATGATCGCCTGGGGCTAAATGCATCAGTAACACCCCCACCACCCTGCCCTGTCCCTAGCCACATTCAGATGGCTGATGTCCCTTATGTTATGGAGCAGTTACTGTTTATATCTCGTTTAGAGAATTATTATTGCTTTCGAACGGATTTTCTACATCAGTAAATGTATTTACTGTGAAAATCTTTAAATATAGCCTGCACAGAGAGTTATTCGTCGGGGAGCGGTGCCTGCCATGCATTGATAATAGGCAAATACCTTGAAACCTAGGTCCGTATGTGGCATCCGCTTCTTCGGGAATGATCTCCCTTTGCAGGCTAGAGGACACCGTGATGGTGTCAGCCCTCCTGGTGACGTTGATGATCGCCTGGGGCTAAATGCATCAGTAACACCCCCACCGCCCTGCCCTGTCCCTAGCCACATTCAGATGGCTGATGTCCCTTATGGTATATATATATATATATATATATATATATATATATATATATATATATATATATATATATATATATATATATATACATATATATGTATATGTATATATATATGTTTGTTATATTTCTCTGTGCCCCCCCTACTTGACAACCCATGTTGATGCGCTTACGTTCCGGTAACTTAGCGGTTCGGCAAAGCGACCAAAAGAATAAGTATTAGGCTTACAAAGAGTAAGTTCCGCGGTCGATTTGTTCAACTAAAGGTGGTGCTCCAGCATGGCCGCAGTCGAATGACTGAAACAAGTAAAAGAATAAAAGAATAAAAACAAAGTTGTAAGTTCTATATTTCGGGCCTATAACAACTTTTTCAGGATTTCTGAAAATGCGAAGGATAGGAAAAGCCCTTGCTCAGTCTGTGGGGAGGGGGGTGAGAAGGAAGGAGACGGAAGGTGACATGCGCAGACTGGTGTTGCTATATTGCTATAGTAACCAGTGTGCTTCGTGTAGTTCTTCCCCGTGTTTTGTTTTCTTGTATCAGTTTGTTGATAAGGAGGACCTCCATGATTTTAGGATTGCTCCCGTTACGTTGAGTAGTTTTGATGGATACATCGAACTCCTGTGCCCATATGTTGTCTTATTCGAACGTTTCCGCATGTCCCGAAGAAGGGCTCGTAACCCTGAAATAAAAAAAATATAAGGTAATAAAGAAATATAAGTGAAAACTAAAACTAATTGTTTATTTTATACTAGCAGTATCGCCCGGCGTTGCTCGGGTTTGTAAGGCAAATAACTGTATAAGCATTTTTAGAGAGTTATAGCCAAAAATTAGCCAAAAAATGCATTAAAAATGGAAAAAAATGATGGTAAATCTTTTTTTAAATCGTTGACTCATCGTAGACATTTTTAGAGAGTTACTTCCCTTATATAATAGCGAAAAAATGCATTAAAATGGAAAAAATGATGGAAATTTTTTTTTAAATCGCAGACTCATCGTAGACGCGCGCTAATACCCAGAAGGGCTCGATATGAATCACGACTATAAGATACCCGGTTTTGGTTAAACTGCACCGCAAAATGTGGGAGTAGTTAGGAATCTAAATCGTAGGAGACAGGCACACAACCTTACTTTTATATATAAAGATTTTCTCGCATTGCTCGGCCTTCAACAACAAGTGTCATTCATGTCATATCACACAATGCTTCAAGAAAACTACTTCATTTTAAGAAATAAACAGACGAGTACAATTGCAATTACAAGAACTAGAATTTCAATAATGATAAAAACAATTAGATATAAAACGCACACTGAGAACACCACCAACAACAACAATTACAACTAGAAATAGAATCTCATACAGTAATAATAACAACAACAACAACAACAGCAATAATGTATAAATTACATCAACTGGAATTGCAACATCATTCACAACAACAACAACAACGACAGCATCTAAAAGTAAAATCTGTTATAGCAGTAACATTATTTACAATTGCAACAACAAGGAATGCCCTACCAACAATAAATCTGCAACAACAACAACGACAACAACAGGAACAACAACTACAAGGTCAAAAACAAAAACACACAACAACAACAGCGACAACAACAAATAAAAGTATAATTGCAGCAGCTAGATATAAATCTACTCCAGCAACAGTAACAACAATAAAAATCGACAACAAAATCGATAATGAAATCCACCACCACCATCACCACCGCCACCACCTCCACCACCACCACAACAACAACAACACGTGCGATACTGTATTAATTACGAGACATTAATTACATACTCTCTAGTTTGTCACGGACCACCAAAATTAAAAAAAAAAAAGAAATAAAATGAAAGTATATACACTAATTATTAACGCTAATTATCTCATATAATTGAAGGCATTGTATACATTTGGTTATTGTGATTCGGTTGCTGGTGATGATGATGATGATGATGATGATGATGGTGATGATGGCGGTGGTGGTAGTGATGGCGGTGGTGGTAGTGGTGATGGTGGTGGTGGTAGTGGTGGATGGTTTTGTTGGTGGTGCGGATGATGACGGTGCTGGTACTGATGGTGATGATGTGATGATGATGATGATGATGATGATGATGATGATGGTGATGATGATGGTGGTGGTGGTAGTGGTGGTGATGGTTTTGTTGGTGGTGCGGAGGATGACGTTGATGACGGTGCTGGTACTGATGGTGATGATGGTAGCTGTTGTGGTTGTGATGGCGGTGATGGTGGTGTTTGCGGTGACGATAAAGATGATGATGGCGATAGTGGCGGTAGAGGTGGTGGTGGTGGTGGTGGTAGTGGTAAGGATTTTAATGATGATGGTGACGATGATGATGAGGAGGAGGAGGGGAGGAAAGTGGTGATCGTGGTGACAGTGGGGATGAGGCGATAATGTCGATGCTGACAAGTATGGTAATGAAGAAAAAGATGATGAGGGAGATGATGATACTGATGATGATGATGATGATGATGATGATGATGATGATGATGATGACGATGATGATGACGATGATGATGACGATGATATAATTATAATTATAATAATAATGTCGGTAGTGGTAGTTGGTGATGACGAGATTAATAATGGAAATGACAATGATGCAGAAGATAATGCTGTTAATGATGATCGTGTGGTGGTAGTGGTGGTGGTGATGATGATGATGATGACGACGGTGGTGGTGATAGTGATGGCGAAGTAGTGTTTTGGAGTTGGTGGTGGTGATGATGATGATGATGATAATGGCCGAGTGTGGTGCCGGTGGTGATGGAGTTGCTGGTGGTAGTGATGATGATGATGATGATGATGATAAGGAGGAGGAGGAGGAGGAGGAGGATGGTAGTGGTGGTGATTGTGAAGATGGCGATAGAGGTGGTTGCAAGATCATTGATGATAATGAAGATGATAATAATGATGATGATGTTAACAATGCAGTTATGAAAGTAATTATGATCAAAATAAATGATTAAAGCTAATACTTCAGCAGCAGCAGCAGCAGCAGCAGCAGCAGCAATAACAACAACAACAACACAAAAACAACAACAAAAACGCCGCTTCTATCTATATGCATGTGTGTGTGAATGTGTGTGCATGTGTGTAAATAAATAGATAGATAGG
>NW_021825648.1:0-15520 GCF_006345805.1 Octopus sinensis | reverse complement strand
CATGAGTGATGATGCAACCTTTCATGTGCATGTTGCTAAATTGGCAATGAAATGTAGGCGGCTGACCGGATGGATTCTTAGAACCTTTAGAACAAGAGACCAGGAAACCATTTAAATATTTAATTGTTACAGTTGAAAAAGCCTCAATGACTGAAACCGGTACTGAAATGTTTTATAAAATTATTTTAGCATTTGATTTTTTTCCATATATATATATATATATACTAGCAGTATCGCCCGGCGTTGCTCGGATTGTAAGGGAAATAACATATAAGCATTTTTAAAGAGTTACTTCCTTATAAATTCGGGCTTTCTTAGCCATTTTTGTTTTGGGTCTTCAAGCCATGAAGTCGTTGTTCTAAAAGAACGCTGGTTTCCTTCACAACGCATTACGACGTTGATTTCTTTACACTCCCTTCCCAACAGCTTCACGAGGGAGGGAAGGGGGAGAAGCAAACAGGTGCAGCTGTGAGCGTGGACGCCAACTCCGCCGCCATCGACATACGATGCATTTTATGCATTAAATGGAATAAAAAAATGATGTTAAATTTTTTTTAAATCGTAGACTCATCGTTGACGCGCGCTAATAGTCAGACGGGCTCGATATGAATCACGACTATAAGATACCCGAATTTGGTTAAACGCACCGCAAAATGTGGGAGGAGTTAGGAATCTAAATCGAAGGGGACAGACACTCACACAACTAGAGTTTTATATATATAGATATATATACTAGCAGTATCGCCCGGCGTTGCTCGGGTTTGTAAGGGAAATAACTATAAAGCAGATTTAGAGAGTTATAGCCAAAAAATAGCAAAAAATGCATTAAAAATGTAAAGAAAAATTATGGTAAATTTTTTTTTAAATCGTTGACTCATCGTAGACATTTTTAGAGAGTTACTTCCCTTATATTTAAAAAAATATGCATTAAAATGGAAAAAAATGATGGTAATCTTTTTTCAAAATCGTAGACTCATTGTAGACGCGCGCTAATACCCAGAAGGACTTGATATGAATCACGACTATAAGATATCCGCTTTTGGTTAAACTGCACGCCACAAAATGTGGGAGTAGTTAGGAATCTAAATCGGAGTAGACAGACACAAAACCTTACTTTTATATAAAACTAGCAGTATCGCCGACGTTGCTCGGGTTTGTAAGGGAAATAACTATAAAGCATTTTAGAGAGTTATAGCAAAAAATAGTAAAAAATGCATTAAAATGGAAAAAAAAATGATGGTAATCTTTTTTCAAAATCGTAGACTCATTGTAGACGCGCGCTAATACCCAGAAGGACTTGATATGAATCACGACTATAAGATATCCGCTTTTGGTTAAACTGCACCGCAAAATGTGGGAGTAGTTAGGAATCTAAATCGGAGTAGACAGACACACAACCTTACTTTTATATAAAACTAGCAGTATCGCCCGACGTTGCTCGGGTTTGTAAGGGAAATAACTATAAAGCATTTTTAGAGAGTTATAGCCAAAAAATAGTAAAAAATGCATTAAAATGGAAAAAAATGATGGTAAATTATTTTTAAAATCGTAGACTCATTGTAGACGTGCGCTAATACCCAGAAGGGCTTGATATGAATCACGACTATAAGATACCCGGTTTTGGTTAAACTGCACCGCAAAATGTGGGAGTAGTTAGGAATCTAAATCGGATTAGACAGACACACAACCTTTCTTTTATATATAAAGATATATATATATACTTTATTTAAAGCAGCAGAAAATTCAACAAAACCTGTTACTCTGAGTTTCACGTTGCCGTTCGTCGGACAGTTTTTGCTAGCAAAAACTGTTTAGCAAAAACTGTCCGACGAACGGGAACGTGAAACTCAGAGTAACAGGTTTTGTTGAATTTTCTGCTGCTTTAAATAAAGCATATTACTCTACCACTGGTATTTGAGTACTCTTTTTCCCACCTTGTTTCACATTTATGTGTTTACTCCGGTGTATATATATATATATATATATATATATATATATATATATATATATACATATATATATATATATATATACATATATATATATACATATAATATATATACATATATATATATACATATATATATATACTATATAATTATATATTCTGTTCTGTCTGGGGAAAGTCATTCTCCCTTAGTGCCAATCCGGGTATTTACATGAGTGATGATGCAACCTTTCATGTGCATGTTGCTAAATTAGCAATGAAATATAGGCGGCTGACCGGATGGATTCTTAGAACCTTTAGAACAGAGATCAGGAACCATTTAAATATTTAATTGTTACAGTTGAAAATGTCTCAATGATTGAAACCGGTACTGAAATGTTTTTTATGAAATTATTTTAGCATTTTCTATCTTGATTTTTTTTTCCATATATATTATTATATATATATATATATATATATATATATATAATAGAAATATTAAATTACGAAGTCTCTCTAAAAGAGATTACGGCAGCGTTACTGGGAATTAATAGTAATCGCTATACTTATATGGCAGTCTTATAAATATAAGACTAAAGCTGTCGCTGATTAGCTCCAAGAGGCCACCGCCTCAAGCTAGCTATTTGACACACAACCTGCGTCCATTATAAACCTTCGAACAGGGGAGGTCAGCCGCTTCATCCTGCCAGTCAGACAGCTGCAGACATGTTTCAGGGTATTTGCCCTTTATCAATGCAGCGTAGTCAGACCCAGCAGGTGTCGCTACTGACTGTCCCATATTTCTATTATTGAAAACAAGTGGATGTATTCCACTGAAACTAGGTAAATAGATTCTTCGAACAGGGACAGTCAGTAGCGACACCTGCTGGGTCTGACTACGCTGCATTGATAAAGGGCAAATACCCTGAAACATGTCTGCAGCTGTCTGACTGGCAGGATAAAGCGGCTGACCTCTAGTGATAACATGGTCTGAGTATTGTTATCACTAGCGATATCAAGATATAACTTTGTATTTTGTATTTTATGTGTAGATGTATATATATATAGATGTACATGTAATATGTACACATATATATACACATATATACATGCACTAGCACTATGAAAGATATCTAATCAGAGGTGGTAAATTTGCCACAATAGAAGCAAGGTTCGAGTCAACAGAGCATGCAAGGGAGTACTCGACTCGAACCTTGCAAAGTGGAAATATTTTATTCTTACCTTTATATCTGGGACGTAGGACGTCCCGGAAAAAAATTCTAAATGCCCCCTCCAGAAATAGATGTAGGCTGATTTGTAGCCACACTTCTATACAAGAGGGAGGACAATATACAATTGATCGAAATTACAAGAGACGGACCTACAATTCCAGTCTGTTATATATTTTGAGTATTGTTATCATTAGCGATATCAAGAACTTTGTATTTTGTATTTTATGCGTAGATATATATATATATAGGCGCAGGAGTGGCTGTGTGGTAAGTAGCTTGCAAACTAACCACATGGTTCTGGGTTCAGTCCCACTGCGTGGCATCTTGGGCAAGTGTCTTCTGCTATAGCCCCGGGCCGACCAATGCCTTGTGAGTGGATTTGGTAGACGGAAACTGAAAGAAGCCTGTCGTATATATGTACATATATATATGTGTGTGTGTGTTTGTGTGTCTGTGTTTGTTCCCCTAGCATTGCTTGACAACCGATGCTGGTGTGTTTACGCCACCGTCACCTAGCGGTTCGGCAAAAAGAGACCGACAGAATAAGTACTGGGCTGACAAAGAATAAGTCCCGGGGTCGAGTTGCTCGACTAAAGGCGGTGCTCCAGCATGGCCGCAGTCAAATGACTGAAACAAGTAAAAGAGTAAAAAAAGTATGTATATATATAGATGTACATGTAATATGTACACATATACTCTTTTACTCTTTTACTTGTTTTAGTCATTTGACTGCGTCCATGCTGGAGCACCGCCTTTAGTTGAGCAAATCGACCCCGGGAATTATTATTTGTAAGCCCAGTACTTATTCTATCGGTCTCTTTTTGCCGGACCGCTATGTGACGGGGACGTAAACACACCAGCATCGGTTGTCAAGCAATGCTAGGGGGACAAACACACACACATACACACATATATAATATATACGACAGGCTTCTTTCAGTTTCCGTCTACCAAATCCACTCACAAGGCATTGGTCGGCCCGGGGCTATAGCAGAAGACACTTGCCCAAGGTGCCACGCCCAAGGTGCCACGCAGTGGGACTGAACCCGGAACCATGTGGTTGGTAAGCAAGCTACTTACCACACAGCCACTCCAGCGCCTATATATAATACATATATATACGACGGGCTTCTTTCAGTTTCTGTCTATCAAATTCACTCACAAGGCATTGGTCGGCCCGGGGCTATAGCAGAAGACACTTGCCCAAGGTGCCACGCCCAAGGTGCCACGCAGTGGGACTGAACCCGGAACCATGTGGTTGGTAAGCAAGCTACTTACCACACAGCCACTCCAGCGCCTATATATATATATACATATATATACGACGGGCTTCTTTCAGTTTCTGTCTATCAAATTCACTCACAAGGCATTGGTCGGCCCGGGGCTATAGCAGAAGACACTTGCCCATGGTGCCTCGCAGTGGGACTGAACCCGGAACCATGTGGTTGGTTAGCAAGCTACTTACCACACAGCCACTCCTATACATATATATACATGCACTAGCACTATGACCCGGCAACGATGGGTCATGACGCTAGTAATGCAATAAATAAGAGTACAAGTAGAAATACTGTTTTGTTTTTATTTTTTTCCTTTGAAGTAGAAGTGTATTAAAAATGTCGGTGTTTGAATGTCTAGATAGAGTGATATATTGCTAAATGTTTCCGAAAGTGAAATACGCATCTTAACAGAAGAATTATATATTGTTAGCATCAAAGACCTTCCTCATCAAAGGATAAGTTAAACAGCGATATTTTTAACCCTTTCGTTACCAACCCAGCTAAAACCGGCTCTGGTTCTGAGTACAAATGTCATAATTTGATACGTTTTGAATTAAAATCTTCCACCAAGATTCCGTAAAAGATAAAATTCAAATCGGACCATGTTAACACCACAAATTATTTACATCAAAAACGTGCTTTTTTTCTATGAAAATCCCTATTTTTTGGTAGCATTCAACTAACTCTATCTCCTCCGAGACCCTGTGGTGCAAGTTGACCAAAATTGAGAGTATGATAGAAGAAGGCTTGCTCTTCATTCCGTAGAAGATAAAATTCAAATCGAACATGTTAACACCAAAAATTATTTACATCAAAAACGTGCTTTTTTTCTATGAAAATCCCTATTTTTTGGTAGCATTCAACTAACTCTATCTCCTCCGAGACCCTGTGGTGCAGGTTGACCAAAATTGAGAGTATGATAGAAGAAGGCTTGCTCTTCATTCCGTAGAAGATAAAATTCAAATTGGACCATGTTAACACCAAAAATTATTTACATCAAAAAGGTGCTTTTTTTCTATAAAAATCCCTATTTTTTACGATTTATAATTCTGAAGTTGTCTGTATGTGTAAGGCAGGTTTGGTAGCCTTCAACTAACACTATCTCCTCCGAGACCCTGCGCCGCAAGTTGATCAAAATTAAGAGTATGATAGAAGAAGGCTTGCTCTTCATTCCGTAGAAGATAAAATTCAAATCAGACCATGTTAACACCAAAAATTATTTACATCAAAAGGGTGCTTTTTTTTATGAAAATCCCAATTTTTTACGATTTATAAAGCTGAAGTTATCTGTATGTGTAAGGCAGGTTCGGTAGCCTTCAACTAACACTATCTCCTCCGAGACCCTGCGGTGCAAGTTGACCAAAATTGAGAGTATGATAGAAGAAGGCTTGCTCTTCATTCCGTAGAAAATAAAATTCGAAGCGGACCATGTTAACACCAAAAATTATTTACTTAAAAAAGGTGCTTTTCTTTCTATGAAATTCCCTATTTTTTACTATTTATAAAGCTGAAGTTGTCTGTATGTGTAAGGCAGGTTTGGTAGCCTTCAACTAACACTATCTCCTCTGAGACCATGCGCCGCAAGTTGACCTAAATTGAGAGTATGATAGAAGAAGGCTTGCTCTTCATTCCGTAGAAAATAAATTCAAATCGGACCATGTTAACACCAAAAATTATTTACATCAAAAAGGGTGTTTTTTTTCTATGAAAATCCCTATTTTTTACGATTTTTTGATAGCCGTGTCGCTATTTTTCGGTGTATTTCAACCAGAAAAATGTTCACCTAAAGAGAATAACAAGCTACATAATGCAAATTTTTTACTTTTCAAAAATTCTAATTCTAAAAGGTCGAAACAAACCCGAGCAACACCGGACAATCCTGCTAGTATAAATAAAAGTGAAATTCCTATGTTCCTATGTATGTATGTATGTGTTATGTTCCTAATACTAGCTTAATGATAACTAAGTTATTTTACTAAATTCTTTGTTATATTTAACCTTTTTGTTACCAACCCGACTGATACCGGCTCTGGCTCTGAGTACAAATGTCTTCTTTTCATAATTTTTGTATTAAAATCTTCCACCAAACCTTAGTCACAATTTATGTTCCTATATACATATATACGACAGGCTTCTTTCAGTTTCCGTCTACCAAATCCACTCACAAGGCATTGGTCGGCCCGGGGCTATAGCAGAAGACACTTGTCCAAGGAGCCACGCAGTGGGACTGAACCCGGATCCATGTGGTTGGTAAGAAAGCTACTTACCACACAGCCACTCCTGCACCTATATATATATATACGACGGGCTTCTTTCAGTTTCCGTCTACCAAATCCACTCAGAAGGCATTGGTCGGCACAGGGCTATAGTAGAAGATACTTGCCCAATGTGCCACGCAGTGGGACTGAACCCAGAACCATGTGGTTTGTTAGCAAGCTACTTACCACGCAGCCACTCCTGCGCCAAGTTTACTCTAAAAATATGCTTACTTCTTGGATTTGAACTCTTAACTCCATTTTAATAGTTACACTGAATTTGAGAAGTGAAAGCCATAGATTCTCTAGTGGTTATTTGTTAGATGCAAGAAGCGCTATGAAAGCTATCCATCACTCAAGATGGGCTTTTGATGTAAGAATTTTGAAAAGACTCTTGATGAAAGACTTTAGTTGATTTATAGCCGGAAAGTTTTATTGTATACTAGCAGTATCGCCCGGCGTTGCTCGGGTTTGTACGGGAAATAACTATATAAACATTTTTAGAGAGTTATAGCCAAAAAATAGCAAAAAAACGCATTAAAAATGGAAATAAAAATGATGGTAATTTTTTTTTAAAATCGTTGACTCATCGTAGACATTTTTAGAGAGTTTCTTCCCTTATATAATAGCGAAAAAAATGCATTAAATTGGAAAAAAATGATAGTAAATTTCTTTTTAAATCGTTGACTCATCGCAGACATGTTTAGAGAGTTACTTCCTTTATATAATATCGAAAAATGCATTAAAATGGAAGAAAATGATGGTAATTTTTTTTTTAAATCGTAGACTCATCATAGACGCGCGCTAATACCCAGAAGGGCTCGATATGAATCACGACTATAAGATACCCGCTTTTGGTTACACTGCACCGCAAAATGTGGGAGTAGTTAGGAATCTAAATCGTAGGAGACAGACACACAACTTCACTTTTATATATAAAGACTAGCATTAAAGACCCGTCGTTGCCGGGTCATAGTGCTAGTGCATGTATATATGCGTATATATATGTGTACATATTACATGTACATATATATATATACATCTACAGATAAAATGCAAAATACAAAGTTATATCTTGATATCGCTAGTAATGGGATGGATGGATGCACTCCGTCGGTTACGACGACGAGGGTTCCGGTTGATCCGAATCAATGGAACAGCCTGCTCGTGAAATTAACGTGTAAGTGGCTGAGCACTCCACAGACACGTGTACCCTTAACGTAGTTCTCAGGGATATTCAGCGTGACACAGAGAGTGACAAGGCCGGCCCTTTGAAATACAGGCACAACAGAAACAGGAAGTAAGAGTGAGAGAAAGTTGTGGTGAAAGAGTACAGCAGGGATCACCACCATCTCCTGCCGGAGCCTCGGGGAGCTTTTAGGTGTTTTCGCTCAATAAACACCCACAACGCCCGGTCTGGGAATCGAAACCGCGATCCTACGACCGCGAATCCGCTGCCCTAACCACTGTGCCATTGCGCCAGTGATAACAATACTCAAAATATATAACAGACTGGAATTGTTAGCTCTTCTTTTTTCTCTACATTGTATACTTTACTAGCATTAAAGACCCGTCGTTGCCGGGTCATAGTTCTAGTGCATGTATATATGCGTATATATATGTGTACATATTACATGTACATCTATATATATACACCTACACATAAAATACAAAATACAAAGTTATATCTTGATATCGCTAGTGATAACAATACTCAAAATATATAACAGACTGGAATTGTAAGCCCGTCTCTTGTAATTTCGATCAATTGTATCTTGTCCTCCCTCTTGTATAGAAGTGTGGCTACAATCCAGCCTACCTTAACCTCTGGGGTGGGGGACATTTTTAATTTTTATCTGGGACGTCGTACGTCCCAGATATAAAGGTAAAAATAAAATATTTCCACTTTGCAAGTTCGAGTCGAGTACTCCCTTGCGCGCACCGTTGACTCGAACCTTGCTTCTATTGAGGCAAATTTACTGCCTCTTTCATAGTAGCACCAAGACACTTTTCGAAGGTGCTTTCCTCCATGTGTTCAAATCTTTTTTTCTCTCTACATTGTATACCTTATAGACAATAGTCTTTTCTTTAATTTAATTTTTATTATCCATCTGGACTATTCCATTTCTGGACGCTAATTTTATTTATAATATATTCCCATTCATGTGAAACCACTTATTCAAGTTCAAATCCTTGATGCAATTTTATACCAATTGCTATTTTTACTTTTGTTATGTTACGATTATATTATACTTTAGTTTGATTTTAATTATTACTTACTACATATAATTCAATTGTTATTATTTTTATTGTTAAAGTGAAAGTATCTGACATAAAATTATCCTGATACACGTGTCCCTAGATGCAGCCCCGGGCGGCCGGGGGTGTTTGTCTCCCCTTCGTGAATGTATATAGGGACTCAGGGAAAATGTGTCAAAGCCATCAGGAGGCGTCGATGCTTCCTAGGGCAAAACAGCGGTGGTGTACCCCTCTACTGTCACGTTCGTGTTAGATTGACAGTATATGCATTGGGGTCGATGTAATCGACTTAATACCTATGTCTGTCCTTGTTTGTCCCCTCTGTGTTTAGCCCCTTGTGGGTAATAAAGAAATAAGTATACAACCATTCTATTGCCCCACCACTGGACATGTCTCTACGAGAGATTTAGAAATTTAGTATTTCGGATTTTGATAATCAGTGAATAGACTTCACTGAAATTTAGATATATATATTACGAGTCGAGACAGATATCGTCAGCTGACCGGTATCTGCTACTCTAGGCCGACGAAGGACAATCATCCTGGAACACGTGTCCCTAGATGCAGCCCCGGGCGGCCGGGGGTGTTTGTCTCCCCTTCGTAATACCCAGAAGGGCTCAATATGAATCACGACTATAAGAGTATCGTCCGGCGTTGCTCGGGTTTGCAAGGGAAATAACTATATAAGCATTTTTATAGAGTTATAGCCAAAAAATAGCAAAAAATGCATTAAAAATGGGAAAAATTGATGGTAAATTTTTTTTAAATCGTAGACTCATCGTAGACGCGCGCTAATACGCAGAAGGGCTCGATATGAATCACGACTATAAGATACCCGGTTTTGGTTAAACTACACCGCAAAATGTGGGAGTAGTTAGGAATCTAAATCGGATTAGACAGACACAAAACCTTACTTTTATATATAAACTAGCAGTATCGCCCGACGTTGCTCGGGTTTGTAAGGGAAGTAACTATATAAGCATTTTTAGAGAGTTATAGCCAAAAAATAGCAAAAAAATGCATTAAAAATGGGGAATATTGATGGTAAATTTTTTTTAAATCGTAGACTCATCGTAGACGCGCGCTAATACCCAGAAGGGCTCGATATGAATCACGACTATAAGATACCCGGTTTTGGTTAAACTACACCGCAAAATGTGGGAGTAGTTAGGAATCTAAATCGTAGGAGACAGACACAAAACCTTACTTTTATATATAAACTAGCAGTATCGCCCGACGTTGCTCGGGTTTGTAAGGGAAATAACTATATAAGCATTTTTAGAGAGTTATAGCCAAAAAATAGCAAAAAAATGCATTAAAAATGGGGAAAATTGATGGTAAATTTTTTTAAAATCGTAGACTCATCGTAGACGCACGCTAATACCCAGAAGGGCTCGATATGAATCACGACTATAAGATACCCGGTTTTGGTTAAACTACACCGCAAAATGTGGGAGTAGTTAGGAATCTAAATCGTAGGAGACAGACACAAAACCTTACTTTTATATATAAACTAGCAGTATCGCCCGACGTTGCTCGGGTTTGTAAGGGAAATAACTATATAGGCATTTTTAGAGAGTTATAGCCAAAAAATGCACTAAAAATGGGAAAAATTGATGGTAAATTTTTTTTTTTAATCGTTGACTCATCGTAGACGCGCGCTAGTACCAAGAAGGGCTCGATATGAATCACGACTATAAGATACCCGCTTTTGGTTAAACTGCACCGCAAAATGTGGGATTAGTTAGGAATCTAAATCGTAGGAGACAGACACAAAACCTTACTTTTATATATAAACTAGCAGTATCGCCCGACGTTGCTCGGTTTGTAAGGGAATAACTATATAAGCATTTTTAGAGAGTTATAGAGCAAAAAATAGCAAAAAAATGCATTAAAAATGGGGAAAATTCATGGTAAATTTTTTTTAAATCGTAGACTCATCGTAGACGCGCGCTAATACCCAGAAGGGCTCGATATGAATCACGACTATAAGATACCCGGTTTTGGTTACACTGCACCGCAAAATGTGGGAGTAGTTAGGAATCTAAATCGTAGGAGACAGACACACAACTTCAGTTTTATATATAAAACATAGAACACAGGAAAAATGTGTCAAAGCCATCAGGAGGCATCGATGCTTCCTAGGGTTAAACAGCGGTGGTGTAACCCCCTACTGTCACGTCCGTGTTAGATTGACAGTATACAACTAATATATTTATTAGTTATTTTAAAATGCAAATATTCTTACTCTTTTACTCTTTTACTCTTTTACTTGTTTCAGTCATTTGACAGCGGCCATGCTGGAGCACCGCCTTTAGTCGAGCAACTCGACCCCGCGACTTATTCTTTTTGTAAGCCCAGTACTTATTGTATCGGTCTCTTTTTGCCGAACCGCTAAGTGACGGGGACGTAAACAAACCAGCATCGGTTGTCAAGCAATGCTAGGGGTACAAACACAGACACACAAACACACACACACATACATATGTATATATATACATATATACGACAGGCTTCTTTCAGTTTCCGTCTACCAAATCCACTCACAAGGCATTGGTCGACCCGGGGCTATAGCAGAAGACACTTGCCCAAGATGACACGCAGTGGGACTGAACTCGGAACCATGTGGTTGGTTAGCAAGCTACTTACCACACAGCCACTCCTGCGCCTAATGTATTTCAGATAATGGATAGAGAAAAAAGTCACTTCACCTTAAAAATTCAAAACACAATAATTTCGTTTCTGTAATTAAACATTTTAAAAAATATGTTTTAGATTTGACTGAAATCTATATATTTCCATAAATAATACATTTGTATAGTTGCTATGGTAAACATGGGGAGGCGCAATGACCCAGTCGTTAGTGCAGCGGACTCGCAGTCGTAGGATCGCAGTTTCGATTTCCAGACCGGGCGTTGTGAGTGTTTATTGAGCGAAAACACCTAAAGCTCCACGAGGCTCCGGCAGGGGATGGTGCTTATCCCTGCTGTACTCTTTCACCACAACATTCTCTCACTCTTACTTCCTGTTTCTGTTGTACCTGTATTTCAAGGGGCCGCCTTGTCACTCTCTGTGTCACGCTGAATATCCCCGAGAACTACGTTAAGGTACACGTGTTCTGTGGAGTGCTCAGCCACTTACACGTTAATTTCACGAGCAGGCTGTTCCGTTGATTCGGATCACCGGAACCCTCATCGTCGTAACCGACGGAGTGCTCCTGCGGGGATTGTGGTGATCCCTGCTGTACTCTTTCACCACAAATTCTCTCACTCTTACTTCCTGTTTCGTTGTTGTACCTGTATTTCAAGGGCCGGCTTGTCACTCTCTGTGTCACGCTGAATATCCCCGAGAACTACGTTAAGGGTACACGTGTCTGTGGAGTGCTCAGCCACTTACACGTTAATTTCAGGAGCAGGCTGTTCCGTTGATTCGGATCACCTGGGACCCTCATCGTCGTAACCGACGGAGTGCTCCTGCAGGGGATTGTGGTGATCCCTGCTGTACTCTTTCACCACAACTTCTCTCAATCTTACTTCTTTTTCTGTTGTACCTGTATTTCAAAGGCCGGCCTTGTCACTCTCTGTGTCACGCTGAATATCCCGAGAATACGTTAAGGGTACACGTGTCTGTGGAGTGCTCAGCCCTTACACGTTAATTTCAGGAGCAGGTGTTCCGTTGATTCGGATCACCTGGGACCCTCATCGTCGTAACCGACGGAGTGCTCCTGCAGGGGATTGTGGTGATCCCTGCTGTACTCTTTCACCACAACTTTCTCTCACTCTTACTTCCTGTTTCTGTTGTACGCTGTATTTCAAGGCCGGCCTTGTCACTCTCTGTGTCACGCTGAATATCCCCGAGAACTACGTTAAGGGTACACGTGTCTGTGGAGTGCTCAGCCACTTACACGTTAATTTCACGAGCAGGCTGTTCCGTTGATCGGATCAACCGGAATCCTCATCGTCGTAACCGACGGAGTGCTTCCAAAATGAGAAGCAATGAATGGTAAACATTCTTCATGACAAGAAATATGTTTGTATTATTTGACATGTCATCATCATCATCATCGTTTAACGTCCGTTTTCCATGCTAGCATGGGTTGGACGGTTCCACCGGGTTCTGGGAAGCTAGGAGGCCTCACCAGGCTCCAGTCTGATCTGGCAATGTTTCTACAGCTGGATGCCCTTCCTAACGCCAACCACTCCGAGAGTGTAGGGGTGCTACATATTATATAATATATATATATATATATATATATATATATATATATATATATATATATGTATATATATATATTATATATATATATAATATATATCAGCGTCCTCCGTCCGTTTTCCATGCTAGCATGGTTGGAAGGTTCGACCGGGGTCTGGAAGCCAGGAGGCTGTACCAGGTTCCTGTCTGATCTGGCAGTGTTTCTACAGCTGGATGCCCTTCCTAACGCCAACCACTCCGTGAGTGTAGTGGGTGCTACATATATATATATATATTTATATCTATATATATATATATATATATATATATATATATATATATATATATATATATATATATAATATATATATATCATCATATCATCGTTTATGTCCGTTTTCCATGCTAGCATGGTGTGGACGGTTCGGCCAGTGTCTGGGAAGCCAGGAGGCTGCACCAGGCTCCAGTCTGATCTACCAGTGTTTCTACAGCTTGAAACCCTTCCTAACGCCAACCACTCCGAGAGTGTAGTGGGTGCTACATATATATATATATATATATATATCATCATCATCGTTTAACGTCCGTTTTCCATGCTAGCATGGGTTGGATGGTTCCACTGGGGTCTGGGAAGCCAGGAGGCTGCACCAGGCTCTAGTCTGATCTGGCAATGTTTCTACAGCTGGATGCCCTTCCTAACGCCAATCACTCCGTGAGTGTAGTGGGTGCTTTTTACGTGCCACTGTCGCAGGGGCCAGAGGAGGCTGGAAAACGGCCTCGATCGGTTGGTGCTTTTTACGTGTCACCGACACGGACGCCAGTCAGGCGGCGCTGGCATCTGCCACGTTCGGACTGTGCTTTTTATGTGTCACCAGCATGGGTACCTTAACTACAATTTCCATTTGATTTTCATTTTGATGTTGGTGTTAACGTACTTGACTCAATAGCCCTCCTCAAGAACAGCGATCCAAGGTTAGCACAGCAGGCCGTCCTGCAAGCCATGAACTCTTTGGGATGACTTGTTGGAGGGAAGTGATTTTGCACTGGTGTCGCACCGCATTTTTGGAGACAAAGTGATGCCATTGGACACGAAGGATGCGGCGCAGACAGAGGTGATCGAAGGATTCTAGTCTCTTAATATCTTCCACCCTCATCGACCATAACCCTGAAGGGGAGCTGGGGCAATTGCTTCGTAGGTTGTGTTCCAGATCAGCCTTGACTGTCATCAGCCAGGTTTTTCATTGTCCACCACATCGCTTTCGCCAACCCTGAAGGGGAGCTGGAGCAATTGCTTCGTAGGTTGGGTTGCAGATCAGCCTTGACTGTCATCAGCCAGGTTTCTCGTTGTCCACCACATCGCTTTCGCCAACCCTGAAGGGGAGCTGGTGCAATTGCTTCGTAGATGAATTCTCCTGGTTGACGACGGAGGGCATGACCCAGCCAACGCAGACATCTCTTTAGGATGACTTGTCGGAGGGAGGTGATTTTGCTTTGATGACGCACCGAATTGTTGGAGACAAAGTGATGCCATTGGACACGAAGGATGCAGCGAATACAGAAGTGATCGAAGGATTCTAGTCGCTTAATATCTTCCACCCTCGTTGGCCATGACTCGCTGTGTAAAAGAGAATCGTTCGCACTAGTGCTTGGTAGGTCCATACGTTGGTGGTGCGTAGGTTCTCAGATCTTGATGTCCGTTTAACGTCCGTTTTCCATGCTAGCATGGGTTGGACGGTTCCAGCGGGGTCTGGGAAGCCAGAAAACTGCACCAGGCTCCAGTCTGATCTGGCAGTGTTTCAACAGCTGGATGCCCTTCCTAACGTCAACCACACCGTGAGTGTAGTGGGTGCTACATATATATATATATATATATATATATATATATCATCATCATCGTTTAACGTCCGTTTTCCATACTAGCATGTGTTGGAAGGTTCGACCAGGGTCTGGGAAGCCAGAAGGCTGCACCAGGCTCCAGTCTGATCTGGCAATGTTTCTACAGCTAGATGCCCTTCCTAACGCCAACCACTCCGTGAGTGTAGTGGGTGCTTTTTACGTCACCTTAACCTTCAACACTCCTTCAAACATTCCTCATTTGCATTGGCAGACTTCAATTCACATTAGAAAATAAATATTTAATATTCAAAGAATATGACAAATATCAGATGCTGCCATGGGTACTAAAGTACATCCCACTTATGCCAACATAGTGATGGATATCAAAGAGGGAGAAAATTTATGATGAATCATTATGAATATTTACTTTCTCTTTTTACTCTTTTGCTTGTTTCAGTCATCGACCCCGGGACTTATTCTTTGTAAGCCCAGTACTTATTCTGTCAGTCTCGTTTGCCGAAGCGCTAAGTGACGGGG
>NW_021825647.1:0-14970 GCF_006345805.1 Octopus sinensis | reverse complement strand
TTTATGCAAAAAAAAGTGCATAAAATTACATGGGTTTTACAGTTAATATGTATTATTTATATAAGTATATTATTTATATATATGTGTTTGTGTTGGGGGTCATCTTTACCTTGTTACCTCCCCTACTTTCCCTCTCCTGTTCGACCTCTCTGTCCGGCACTAGTCGCCATGATAGATTGTTAGCCACTACACACATTTTTTTTTTTCTCGCCTTGTTTCTCTCCTTGTTTTTTTCTGTGTACCTTTCTGTAGAAGAGCGTAGGCTCGAAATGTAAAAGACTTTTTCTATACCTGAGCGTTATACTAATACATCTGTTTGTTTTGTACACTACCTGTCTTTGCCTTTTGTTTTTTTCGTAAACTTTCCCTATATATATATGTATATATATTTATATATATGCATGTGTGTGTGTGTATATATATATATATATATATGTTGTATGTATTTGTAGATTTTCTTTTCTTGTATTCCCTTAGTGGTTTCAGCCAGGGGCTGGGGCCATACCTTTCAGTGTTTTTGGGTTTCCTTTCAGTATTTGTTTTGGTGAACAAGCAAGTTGGATGAAGCTGTGACCTGCAGTAATGAGGGCTCATCTGGGATTTGAACCTTTCCACATCTGCACCTTGCAGATCTCTTAGGCTCCTTGGCAGGATGTTAAACAATTGTGGTTCCTTGAAACCGAAACTGTCGCCATACTGGGTCCTTATCTGAGATAAAGAAGGTGGTATCTTTGGTATTATGTAGTGCTGTTCAGTTAAGATGTTATTATAGTTTTTAATTCCATTTTTGAATTGATTTCCTGTCAGCCTTGTAGAAGTTCAGACTCAACTGGGTTTGGGTACCGTCTGTGTGGAATATATCATTAATTGGTTTTGGACCGTACACTGGTCAGTTCTTCCATGTTGTGGTCCGAGAAAATTGTTGGTGCTATCTTCACATTGTGGATAAGACCTACATTGTTGGTGAAGCAGAGGTCTAATATGTTATTGTTTGTGGTCCATGAACAACATTTTTGTGGGGTCAAGTGGAGATTCTGCTTGGTTACTTTCTTTGCATTTCATTTGATGCTGGGGTTGTTGAAGTCACCCATCAGAAGTATATTAAGTCCTTGATTCAGTTTTGTTAGTACTTCTTTTGTCATTGTAAGACTTTCTTCACATTTACCATCATGATTTTTAGCATCAAATGGGTGATTCAGTGTGCATATTACCACATGATGTTGCATTAAATGCACTGTGTGTGTGTGTGTGTGTGTCACAGACCGAGTTTGGGTGTGACAACAGGGTTAGTGGTGTGACATCTTCACAGATGTACTATGCTACTTCACTGTCACTTCTTCCCCTCAGGTGAAAGAAAGATTTTCCCTCACCTGAGGATGTATCTTAACTTCTGCATCATTTTGAAGGAGTTTTTTGCATTTTGCATTAATGCAGACATAAGTTATTTATTTGTAATATAAATTATTTACAAGTTTTAAAGTTAAGAAGCAGTTTGCTGTGATATTAGAATTTTCTTCTTATTAAATAAAATTTCATCAAACTATTTATTGTCATTTATGACTTTATACACTCCCTACTGTTTTCTCTTTATCATGCTATATAATATATATATATATATATATATATATATCGTCATCATCATTTAACGTCTGTTTTTCCATGCTGGCATGGGTTGGATGGTTCAACTGGGATCTGGGAAGCCGGGAGGCTGCACCAGGCCCCAATCTAATCTGGCAAGGTTTCTACAGCTGGATGCCCTTCCTAATGCCAACTACTCCAAGATTGTAGTGAGTGTTTTTTACATGCCACCAGCACCAGGGCCAGAGGAGCTGGCATTGGCCACGTTTGGATGGTGCTTTTTTTGTGCCACCGAAACAGAGGTCACAACTACAATTTACATTTGATTGTAATTTGATTTGATTTTGATATTGATGTACTTGACTCAATAGTTGTCGTCAAGCACTGCATGTCACCCTATGATCCAAGGTACTTTGGAGTGGGCTGGTTATCCGATGCTGGTGTAGGTTACAGCTGTGAACTCACTTTATTTGCCGGGTCTTCTCAGTCACAGCATATCTCCAGAGGTTCCAATCTTTTGTCAATATTAAATATATATTCTATGTTTTGTAGAATGATACATTAAGGAGCTTCTTTGATGATACTGCCAGTCCCATATATTGGGACTTAAATTCATATATATATATATGTGTGTGTGTGTGTGTGTATATATATATATATTATATCTATATATACATATGTACATATATGTATATGTGGTGTAAATATATATATCTATATATATATATTATATATATATATATATATACATACATATGTACATATATGTATATGTGTGTGTAAATATATATATATATATATATATATATATATATATATTATACATATGTACATATATGTATATGTGTGTGTTAAAATATATCTATCTATATATATATATATATATATATATATATATACATATATGTATATGTGTGTGTAAATATATATATATATATTATATATATATATATATATACATATATGGTATGTGTGTGTAAATATATATATATATATATATATATATATATATATATATACATATGTACATATATGTATATGTGTGTTGTAAAATATATATTATATTATATATAATATATATATATACATAGTTACATATATGTATTGTGTGTGTAAATATATATATATATACATATGTACATATATGTATATGTGTGTGTAAATATATATATATATATATATGTACATATATGTATATGTGTGTGTAAATATATATTATATATATATATATATATATATATATATATATATATATATGTACATATATGTATATGTGTGTGTAAATATATATATATATATATATGTACATATATGTGTATATATTGTCTGTCACTCTACACACACACACATTCATGTTTACTAGAAAGTGAGAAACTGGCTCTTGATTATTCTGTGTTTTTTATTTTATTTTATTTTTGAAAGTTGTTGAAAGCCTTTAATTTTATTTTCAGTCTGAGGAAGAATCTGAAAATGTGGTAAGTTATTATCATGATAAGCTAGAATATTTTATCTGGCTGTCTGATAGTTATTTATGGCTTTCTTTGCCTACTACACCACTCAACACACCTAAAGACTCATATCTGCATGAAAATGACTGCACTTAAATTACAGTTTTATCCTAGTTCCACTAATACAAATATAATTAAGATTATATATGTCCTAGTTTTAGTTTAGTTAAGATCTAATTTGCGGCTGTTAGTAAGCATGTACTTAATTCCTAGTTTCATATCAATTTTAGTTAAACCCATGCTTAACTAGTTTATTATTTAGATTTTTGTCTTAGATTATCATATTAGTTGTATATTGTAAAAAAAAAAAAAAATTAAGAAAAAATTTACATTAACTTTTAACTATAGTTTTATATCCTTGCTCTATGTCTTAGCTAGATATCCCTTTTCTTGTTGGAAAGCAGTTTATATATTTTCTTGGATACTTCCCCATCTAAAAATTTGACTTAGCTTCACAGACAAAAATATTGATATTTATATAATCAGTACATAATGTCTCTATTTGTGTTATGCATTGCTCAATTCTGAAGATATTTCAGAATATATTGCAGTGTCTTGTGCAGGATTTCAATTTGCCTTTTAAATCAGAATTCCATGACCATAACATTTATCATGTACATATTCAGTTCAAGAAACTCCCCAGAATTGTGAAATGAATACTAAGTCTTTCCTTTTCTTTGGAGACTTAAGGTAGGATTTTGCATAAATGATAATGACCTCTCTTTCTAAGCAAAGTCTAATGGAACAGATGGTGGCAGTTACATAAATTGTATAGGTGTGATTGCATATAATTGTTTAATGGTGTTAGGTTCCTTAATCCACAAAAACTCTATTCTGCACAAAACTATGTACAGGTGTTTTCCAGAGTCTCAGAACTGATGTACAGTGCCTGCTGACGTCAACGTATTGTAAATGTTGAAAAAAAAAGAAGTTCCCTCTTCCTTCCTCCACTACTTAGTTCTATTTATTATGCTAATCCATTACAAATGACATTCTCGGATCTGTTACATGTCTCTGACGGCTAATTGAAATCGAGCAATGTAGAATTGAGTGGTCTGTCAAGAAACACATTGAAATGACTATAGCACAATTGAACTCATGGTTTCAGAAGGGCCAGGCCAACACTGTATCCACTAAATCATCTTAAATTGACAATCCCCAATAGGTATTATTTTGAGTCTAGAATACTTGCTCCTTTTCATGAGTTTGTTTTGGAAAAAAGAAATCATTTCACTTAACAGATATTAATAACTGTAGTACCCTGTAGTTTGATTCTTGTCTTAATGTACCTCTGTAACTGAATTTTTCTTTAACACGCTAGCTTTAATGTTTGAAGAGCATAACTATGTTTACAAACAGAGTTTGGCTTCATCTAACCATTTCTTAAACTGCAAACACCTTCAAGCATTAAGTTTTTTATATTCCACACCAACATGCACTCTTTTAAGATCATGCAAGTATCTCTAAAGCATATCAGCTATGCATACACTCACATGCATTTTCATTTGTGTGTGTATAACACTCATTCAAACACACTCTATACAAGTTGTATACACTTCTATGACAATGGAGCATGAAAAAAAAATATATGTAATATATGCCTAAACACAGAAACTTCAGCACAGTATATATGATACATTGTAGGGTGTGTATGTTTACACACACACACACACACACATACATGTGTGTGTGTATGCATGCATGTATGTATGTATGCGCCTGCCTGCCGGCTTGTCTACATCATTAACTTCTTTATCTTCTCTCTCTCTCTCTCTCTCTCTCTTAACATCTTTATCACTTGCTCACCCTGTCAGTCACACTTCTCTGTTTCACATCTTTCTCATCACACATCCCTATCATCATCTCTCTCTCTCTCTCTGTATATATATATATATATATATATATATATATATCCATGCTTCTCTTGCTTCTTCTCACACCCAAGTCTCCCTATTGCTCAGCTCTCTCAGTTTCTCACTTCTGAATCTTACCTACTAATGTTTCTAGTGTGATTGAGGATGACAGTGACTCCCTTCTCTTTGCCTTACATGGTTCTCAGTGTAACTAAGGATGCTATTGTTCCTATTCTGATTGTTTCACCAACATTCCTTTGTGCTGCTCACTGGTGCACGACCTACCTACTTTCCATTTGCTTTCCCACCATCCTCATCAATCAACATTTCTGTATAGGTTGCTACAGTCGACCAGTAGTGCTCATTGTTCTTTATGTTACTGCCTGCAATTTCCTATCTCTGGTTGCTATCATACACTTGCACCCCCGCCTCCATATCCTAAGTCATTGTATTCACTCTTTTGTCTGGATCACACACCTTGGACATTTGTCATTACTGTAAAAACCTTACCAAAACTGACCTCACCTGCTGCATGTGCCACATAAAAAGCACTATGCTGGGTAGTTAGTGTTAGGAAGGGCATCCATTCATAATAACAACCCTGCTAAAACAGACAGAGAAGTCTGGTGCAGGCTCCTGTCAAATCATTCAACCTATGCCGGCATGGAAGGTGGATGTTAAATGATGATGATGATGATGATCACACAGCCATAACATCTCAGTTATATTGACTTGAATATATTCACCAAACTAAGAACTCTGAGTTCTAACATTCATGCTTCTGTTAAACCTTTTTTTTTGTCACTACCATTCATGTCTCTACTTTTCCTTACTTCTATTATTCATGCCTTCGTAATCTGTACAGAGGCTGGTGAGTTAGCATTTACAGTCAGAGAAGATCCTTAGCATGTAACGTTCATGACGTTTTAATCATGTTCAGTAACCCCTTCTTAGAGATCAGTTTTCCAGTGTCTTTGCAGATATGAATTCGTCTCTGCACAATACATACGACTTGTATTGAATGTCTTTATGCAGTACAATTCTGTTAGCCCACTCTGGCATCTAAATTTCTTTGGCAATTGACCTCAGTGATTTTCTGGGATCATTATCTATAAAGTTTTTCAACCTGTTGCATGAATTGTGGTTGTCCTTATTGTGTGTGGCCATTTAGAATGTTTTTTTTTTGTTTTTGTTTTTGATACAGTTGAAACATTTCTGCCAGAGGCTTCCAGTTATATCTAGACTTTATGTACAAAAGATCTTGCAAAATTTAGAAAGTAGGCATTTTTCTGAATTGCTGTGTGTTGCAAATATGGCAGTAATAACATATTTAGTTTTTTTGTGTTAACATTGTATCTGTTTTGGGGGGATTTAAAAGAAATGAAAAGCTTTTATTCAATTTAAAGAGTGTCTTCAAATATCCCTTGCATGCTGTATGTGTGTGTGTGTGTGTGTCTCTGTTTGTCTGTCTGTATCTGTCTCAGTCTGTCTGTCTGTCTGTCTGTCTGTATCTGTCTGTGTCTGTCTGTCTGTCTGTATCTGTATGTGTCTGTCTGTCTGTGTCTGTCTGTCTGTCTCTGTCTGTGTCTGTCTCTGTCTGTGTCTGTCTCTGTCTGTATCTGTCTCTGTCTGTATCTGTCTCTGTCTGTATATCTGTATCTGTCTCTCTCTGTCTGTCTGTCTGTCTGTGTCTGTCTGTCTCTGTCTGTCTCTGTCTGTATCTGTCTGTATCTGTCTGTATCTGTCTGTATCTGTCTGTATCTGTCAGTGTCTGTCTGTATGCATGTCTTCCACACTGTTGCACCTTCCTCTACCTTTCCAACTCTACCATCCTCACAGGCACCCATCACCATCCCTATCATGTCACTGACTCCTTTACCTGCACCTCTAGTAATGTTATTTACTGCATCCCTTACTCTCTCTGACCTTCCCTTTACATTGGTCAAATGGGACTCAGCTTGGCTGACTGGTTCGCAAAGTACCTCTCAAACATCAGATTTGGCAATGACACCCCGATCTTCTACCACTTCCACTCTACTGGTTATATGCTACAACATCTGTCTATGTTTGGACTGTCTCTGAATAGGGGTTACCTGGGATTCTGCCTTTGTCTTTGTGTCATATGGGCTCAACCCACCTCCTATCTTTGTTCCTTTGCACCATATGGGCTCAACTCACCTCCTCTTGACACCAACACCACTTGGATTCCCACACACATCCCACAGTCAACTGCTCCCTCCACGTACACTCTTGCATACTACCCACCTCAGTATCCACACCAGACACACACTACTATACATACCCATACTGTCCAACTCATCACTCATTTCATACACACACACACACACATACCTTCATAACACGTTCCCACTCCACAATCACTAGCACTGACCACTTCTCAGCACCCATACCAAACACTGTTATCCACACACTCTCACACAGTCTTCAATAGCGTGACCACGAACCACTATATGAGCAGCCACACACACTGTTTAGCGCACCATACACCATCATGCACACTCCCACATGATCACAAGCACGTAATACCTGAACACCGACAATACACACACACAGCATGCATAAACACATGGAACATGCATAAACACATGCAAGATAATTTTCACCCACAAGCATGAACACTATTTGGTTACACACACATATGCACACACCACTTGAAAAAGCACACATCAACTGCTACACATAACACACACACGTTACACACATATACGTCACTCACCCCCTTTCACAAATACACACATGAACACTCACACACACCATTCTTCCATACACACTCATGCTTGTGCATCTTAGTTTGTTGGATTACCATTATTACCTCCCTTTCATTCGACTTTCTTTTTTCCAGTCATCTTGCCATGTTGGGCCACCAAACTTTACACAGTTTTCTCTCTCCGTTTTTTCTCATTCTCTCTCTCTCCATTTTTTCCCTCTTATTCCTTTCCGTTGAAGAGCATAGGCTCAAAACATAAAAGACTTTTCTATTTTTTCTGAGCATTAAACTAATACACCTGCTTGTTGTTCCTATACCTGTCTTTGCCCTTTGTTTTTCTGTAAATTTAACTATATATATACATATTTGAAAAAAGAAAAAGAAAATGATTGGAGATCTTTTTCATGGATAAAACAAAATATGAAGATGTTTATCAAAACATGCTACTGATTTCCATTGCTTGAAAATGATGATTTAGTCATGTTAAAATGAAAATAAATTGAAGTAAATTTAGTTACATTAATCTTTCATGATATCAGTTGCATAAGTTTATGTTTTCTTAAAAAGAAACAACTCATGATGCTGATATTCATTTTCCTCTGATAGCTACTCGGTCATTGAAGTAACAGCTCACATGATAGCAGTTTTCGTTTTGATGAAAATGTAAATACTTTGTTTCTTTTATTCATGATAAAATTCTCAATGAATATTCAATTTTTGTTTTAATATAAATTTACTCATGTGAAGATATTTTCAAAATTCTCTCTCTCTCTCTCTCGCTCTCTCTCTCTCTCTCTCTCTCTCTCTCTATATATATATATATATATATATATATATATATATAAGTGTTTGTGTGTGTGTGTGTGAAATTTAGAGCTTCACATTAGCTGCATGGTAAGAAGTTTGCCTCTCAACCACCATGTTTAGTACTGCTGTGTGATACCTTAGACATGTGTCTTCTATTTTAGCCTTTAGCTGCCCAAAACTGAAAGAAGCCTAGTGTGTGTGTGTGTTTCCTCCCCAGATTTCATGTGATAACTGTAAATGAATATCATCATAGTGCAATTTTTCACAGAAATATGTTGGATCATGGGGAAATATTACTTTACTTTGAAACTGGTGAGGATTTGCAACAGGAAAGGCATCAAGCCATAGAAAATCCTCCTCAACAAATTCCATCAAACTTATGCATTAAACTGACGACAATGGCGATACATGTATATGTGATTTAGTTGACTTTAGTAGTCATGTTGACTAACATCCTGGTGGCATATGTGATACAAGAAGTGAGGAGAGTGTAAGGCTTATTGACTTGTGTGACAATTTGCAGCACAACCATCTCATCATTTACCAATTTGGTGTACACACAAGTCAGACAGGTTAAATTCTCATGAGGAAAAGGGGCCGAAGTGCTGTAACTGCCAAAACATTTCCTGGAAAGAATACAATACACAAGGTAGATTAGTGGTTAGTGATTTCTGAGTCAGAACTTGGCAGATACAGAAATAAATGACATGGAGAAGAAAGATATGGAAACTAAAAATATCCTGCAATTGAAAAAAGATTTAGTGAAATTTTGATGCTACAAGTGTAACAAGACGGATTTAGATATGTGTAGCATAGATGAAAACTGAGAATTTCTATGAGATAAGTTGCTCAGGGATAGATCACAGATATATGGATGTGGTGAAGTCCTGAACCCAGCTGAAAGTAGCATAGTGATGAAATGATACAACTGGTAGGGCAATAAAAGCAAGGAGACAGAGTTGGAAAACCTGGAAGAAAAGTGGTTGTAAGGAGCATTATCAAATGGCTGCAAAAGCAACTAGGCAATGAGTTTATTTGGCTAAGAGTAAGGACACAGAAGAAGAGATTTGTGCATGTTTTGTATCCTGAGGATGAGAGGTATGAGATGTTCAGGAGTACACAAGACAATGTGTGAGGGAGAACTGATGTGTCATGAAGTGAATTTGAATTGATGAAGGTATACATGCCATCAATGTAGAAAAAAAGAAAGTGGTATGTAAGTGCCAGTGTATGAGAGGCTGTTGAACACGAAGAACAAGATGAGCTACCTTGTGGTGACTTAAAGAGAAGCAACTAAAGTGAAATCAAAGTACTATATCAGGTTATGAAGATCACAGAGAGTCATAGCATAGTTGATTTATGACAGGGTAGCCCAAGATGTGATACAGTTTGGTTTTGTGCCGGGAAGAGGTCCTAAGGTTGCAATCTTCCTAATGAAGCAACTGCAGGAGAAATACTTGGCTAAAAGTAAGTCATTATTCCTGGCTTTTGCTGACGTGGAGCAGGGGTTTGAATGGGTACCACATACGATGATGTGGTGGTCACTAAAAAGACTACAGTAATCCGATGGTCACTGAAGAAACATTGTCCATGGCTTGTACAGCTATTATATGCCATTGACAAAGGGCTTATAAATTATGTACAAGATGCAGTAAGTAGACTGAATGGTGACTGAACGGTGACTTCAATGGTAAATTTAGTGTGAAGGTGGGAGTCCATCAAAACTCAGTGCTCAGGACCCTCCTGTTCCTAATAGTCTTACAGGCTTTCATGGAGGAGCTTAAGGCTGGCTGTCAATAGGAGCTCATATATGTTGGTGCTTTAGTTTTCATTGATGAATCTATAAGGGAATTAGAGTGGAAGCTAAACTTAGATTTGAGAGGTCTAAAAGTACACTTAGCAAATCCTGCCATTCATTTCTCTGAAGGACCAAAGTCTCTTCTTTCCTACATACTAAAACCCTCTTTGCTATGAGACTTCAGTCATGAATGCTGAGGACTTGAGAAAACTGGAAAAAAATGAAGCAGGCATGCTTTATTGGATAAGGAATGTAAGCATGAATAATATAAATATGCTGAGAGAAAAACTAGGCATTAGAGGAATCAGATGTAGTGTGCAAGAAAGAAGACTGATGCATATGGATTAGGAGACTTGTATGAAAAAGTATTGAAAGCTTAATGTGGATGAAGATTGTAAGAGAGAAAGATCACAGAAAACATGAGATAAAGTGGTGAAGGCTGATCTCAGGACCATGAGCCCCACAGAAGAGATGACAAAAGACTGGTATGTTTGGCGATAGGTGTTTTCCAAGAAAACTTGCCTGCCATGGCAAAACCGACTTCTAGAAGCTGTGTGTGTGATCACATATGCAAATGAGCACCTTGTCCAATCGACTCCTCATCACACACCACCCATCATCTCTTCTTACCGCATCTCTCTCTAAATACCATATTTTTTCTTGTTAGCCATTCTTCATCCATTAATATCATCCTCTCTGTGCTCATTCACCATTCCCCACTGAACCACTCTATTGCCTCTCCTCATGAATTGTGCCTATCTCTTTCCTCCCCCAACTTCCGTGGCGTACCCAACTGCATGTCATCCCTCTCTTGTCCTCCCCATCGACTCTACAACCATTTCTATTCTGTTCTAACCTTTCATTTCCTACTATAAACCCAGCTCCTTCCTCCTTGGGTTTCATAATCTTGCAAGCTGCTTGACCACCTCACTAGTCCAGGTGACAAGAAAAAAAAAAGGACACTGTACAGTGGTTGGCATTAGGAATGGCATCCAGCCATAGAAATCAAAGCAGACACTGGAGTATGATTTAGTCCTTGGACCATCAGATCTTGTCAAACCATGCAACTCATGTGAGCATGGAACATGGATGTTAAATGGTAATGATGTATATGGAATCTGTATATTAAATGCACATGCACACACATGAATGCATTTATATGTATTATATGCATATATGAAGTTATGTTATCCATCTCTCTATGTTCACACCTGAAGCAACACATACTTAAATGTATTTTATCTACGTATAGATATAATATATATATATATATATATATAATATATATAAAGGTATGAATATCTCTCTCTCTGATGTTCACACCTGAAAATGCAGTGGCTTGAAATTTGAGTCATTAGATAAACACACAGTGCTTGCGCATGTGTACATGTTTTCTCTCTCTTTCTCACACCATTTTATTTAATTTTGATTTCTATTGATTAGAAAACAAAAGCTTTCTTAAAACAAAAGTTTCTACTAACTCCCTTGGTTTTTGCCATTGATTTGTCAAAGCATTTTATAAAGAGAGAAGTATTTCTTGTAGATATTCCTTCATAGCATTCTGACATACATTCTTTAGAGTATCATCCCGCATGCTCACTGAATCTTCTCATTCATGTTTACCATCATCCAAAGAACTATTTCTCAATGGATTCTAAGATATTAACAGCTTTCATATGTAGTTAATCTTAACTTTGAATCAGAAGTATGGCAAACAAAAAGTAAAGAGTGGTTGATACAGAAACAAATTTTTGTGATCACCTATGATATCGAATTGCTAGATAAATGGCCCATTGATTCTCAACTAGTTCTGCTAAAAATGGAAGAATGATTCAAGAAGCATTTTACTGTTGTTCTGCTACCACTGCTCGAATTTCAGGTGTAGAGGCTTGTAGTGATGTTGGTAAAACTATATATATTTTCTCCTCAGGACTTATTGCTTTGTAGCCTTTTTGTTTTTGTAGCTGCTAAAGTTGTGGCTGAACTAATAATATCAAAATGAAAGCAAAATGATAGAACACTTTGAAAGGTGCCTAAACTTTGTATACTGTACATTTAGAAGGAATAAATACATATGAAAGTGTATTGTCAGTTTGCGTAATAATATTGCATTTGAATTTTATTTTACTCTTTTCACTAAGCATTTTAAAATATGTTTCACTCTTTGAGATTAGGCTGAAATAATTCTTTCATAAGTGTTATAATCTCTGATTGCAAGAATTAATAGATAAAAATGAATGTCTAAGTGTGATGTGTAAGCCTAAAGAAAAAGGTACTTAGTGTAAATTTCTTAATGGAGATGATGTGTTAGCTACTAAGGAAGGCAACTTTTATGTACATGTTTGTGACTGCTAATAAATCAGTGACTACATGAAATATCGTATTCTGAGTCAGTGCTAGATTATTTTCTTATGTCAGGCAATACTTTTTTTTTTCCATTTTACTTTCTTAAACTATGTTCCCCGCCTTTTTTTTTTTAATGTCTTTCTCTGTGTTTCATTATATCAGTATTTTTTAACTCCTTTTCCCTCTTTTATAGCTTATCTCCTCAAAACTGCATTTCCTGATATAATTTCAAAAGCTTTTCCTTTCCTCCTCTCTGCTATTTTGAGGCTTAATTTTTTTTCCAGTTATTTTCATTCATTGCATAATATACTTGAAATATATTCCATTGATCTATTTTTTTACCCCCCTTTTTCCCCTTCATAATTAAATTTTTGTCATAATCTTTCAATATTATGTGACATTTAAATCTGGAATTATTATAGCTTCATAGACTCACAAATTCCACCATAGCCCTATTTGAAATATGAAACTTTGACCTCTTTGTAGAACTAAATAGAATTTACACTACCTTGCATCATTCAAAAATAGGAATTAAATCCCTTATGCTGTTTGTCCCATCATCAATACTGAAATTAATGTAACGTATTTAATCAAAATACTTCTAATTTCCACTACTTAAATACATTAACAAGGAATCTCATTCATAAATACATTTCACACTTTGTCAGCTAAATGGGATAGGAAATTGTTGGATGGTAAATTACAGGATCCCAGTAATATAGGTCAAAAGTGCTTAGAACTTTTCATTGTGCTTTTCAGCAATGCACTTCAGTTGAATTTCTTTGCTTTCAAACTAATATCAGACATATTGCTTTACTTTTCTCTGCAGCACTCAAAATTCGAGTGTTTTAATCTCTTGAGACATTAGTGTGAATGGGTTTACAGCTATGACCATATTTCAGCAGTAACCTTTGGTTTATAGAAACAACATAAAAATCTTTAAGCACCACCACTCTTTCTACTAATGCTTTGAATTTTTTCCCTTTGTACTATGTGAGTCTGGTGAAGCACATGTGCTTCTGGGACTCTCAGTTTAAATGGAAAGGCAGAAGAGTCACACTCTACTGCATATGTCTTGAATCTTCTTCAGAATCTCTTGAGAGCATGGAAATAATATTCCCAATTATATTTACTATACAACAACACTAGCAACAACATTTACTATGCTATAGTAACTTGGTGGATATATCCAAAGTCTTTTTTTGGTGGGGGATGTCTATATAATCTGATATTGTGTTAGTATACTAATAGTTTCTTGGTTTTTATTGTATAGGTACCAGTAATTCACTTTAACTCATTCTTAATTTGACTGGGTTGTTTCTTCTTATTACTGTAATGGAAGTCATCTAAATGCTGTTTAGAATTTTGAAGGATTTGACACTTTGCTCTCAGAAGTTATTTCTTCAAAGTCACCTTCAGTATATAGCTTTAGATGTTTTAAACATAGAAATTTAATTCAACATATGTGCAGGTGTATTTGTAAATACATACGTACATACATGTGTGTTTTAATACATATATAAACACATATTCATGTACATACATACATAGTGTATATATATATATGTATATTTAGTGAATAGATAGGGAAAGTTAGCTGAAATAGCGGACTGGAAGCCATCTGAATATTGGAAAAAAAAAGAAAAGAAGAGTTATCCTCTATCATGATGATTCGTGCTGGGTATCAAAATGCAGGCATCATGATTGCTACTCAATGCTCTGTGAACCCTGTAAATGCTGCAAGATGTCACATACACAACTGCAATCATGACTACAAAGATGTGGCCTACAAGGAAGGACGTGGCAGGCATTCTGATAGTGTCCACGTGCCAGAGTTCATCCTCACATCTTTGAATAGAGTATTATGTGAAGCTGCTGGAGACAGTGGTCAATCCCTGGCTGGAGATGGTTGTGACTGGAAGACCATGTATGTGTGTAAAGAATCAGAAGTTGTTGTTGCAGAACTTCTACAACTTCACTAGCCAACACTTTTGAGCCTCTTAGTTTCTCCAGTGGTTAATTGCATGGGTTACAATGTGTGGAGCATGGTTGAGAAAGGTACTAACTACTCTGACTGTAACACGAAGGCTGAGCTGGTGGCCAGTATCAAAGAGGTGTTCGAAGACCTTCCTAAGGACTCAATGAGGAATGCATGCACAAGGTTCTGAAGTCATCTTGATTCTGTTGTGGAAGCTGAGGGCAGATTCTTTGAGTAGACTGTTATCTCCCAGCTATAATCTAGGAATTTTTTGATGTGTTTAAAAATACTTCTGTTTTTGGATGGGTTTTGTGTTTTCTTTTCCTTTTATGCAACTGACAAATTTAGTATAAATATTCTGTGAGTGTATGTGT
>NW_021825646.1:0-14937 GCF_006345805.1 Octopus sinensis | reverse complement strand
CTGTGATTCTGTGCATTCACAGATATAAATATATGTTTATATATTGACTGTACCTTCATGCCAACCAAGAAATGACGCACCAACAAAAAACGAAAATACAAAGTTAAATAATACGTCTATTGGACTCTAAAGATGGATCTTACCAAAGTGAAGAAAAATTCACCGAACTGGATTCTTTAAAATTCTAAATCTAAAAAAAAAAAAAGCTAACAAAAAACGTCAGTTTTCCTTTCAAGTGGATCACTGAGATTCGAACTACCAACCTTTTCTATTACCTGTCTTCCGACGGCGTATGACTCTAAGCACGCAAGTAAGAAATTGCTTAATTTCAAACGGTTATTTTACACCTGATGTCTTTTGAGTCAAGGATATATAATTTTACATATATAAATATTAACGGAGGTAATTGTGAATTTTTAAGCAGTTTAACTTTATTGTAAACAACCATCAAACAGGCTACACGAAAAAATTATAAAACAAAGAAATATATTTACTTACTTCCCACTTATTGGTGACAGCAAATACTATACATATATATATTTTATACATATAAAATTTATATATATATATATATTGGCTTCTCAATCAAAGCACACAGTTACAGTAAATATATACATTTCATTATTTAGACCATTCATTTATACACTTTCAAAAATAGTGTTGGATAAACAGACATATATTTATATATAGCAACTTAAACTTTCTACAATAAAACATCGAGCCTGAATACAAACAAAGCTGTAAAAAGACCTTAGGTCCCCATAAAAAAAAATTATAAATTCGTATCTATAATATATAAATAATATATATTACCAAGAGGACGAATCGGAAGCCACGCACTAGTTGTTGCTATCAATTACGGATAAACCCAATGTTTTCTATATAATGATATAGTTATAATAATAAGAATTACTCAGCACCTAGTCACATAGCTGCTGCTATTGCTGCTACCTCTCCATTCAGTCCACTCCTCCTGAATATTTTCATTCTTTCTATATTTTTTCCTTCAACATATATTTCAGTGTCCGTGTGTTTCTTTCTGAGTACACACGCCTTTACAAATATATTTATATACATACACATCGTGATTATAAATACCGAGAGGATTGTATATGCCCATTGCTATTGAGCATATAGATATAACAATCACACCGCTTTGGTATGTATAGTCATTTTTGACTCATTGATTAGCCTATCTATTTCTATCTCTTTCTGTCTGTCACTTTTCTTGTCTTTCTCTTTCTCTCTCAGTTTTACTGAGTGAGATTTTGATTGCGTGACTTTCTAACTATTTAAATATTTATTTATTTAATCCATTTCCTTGTGAGAGCGTCTACCCCCAAACTTTCACCGTGGCTAACTTACGACACGATCCGCACTACCTGGAGGTAGAAAGGTTGACTTCTCCAGATTTACATCATTCAACCATCACCACGGAGTTGTCAACACCCGATCACTTTAACATGTCTAAGCCGCAGGCTGAACATGTTAAGCGGCCCATGAATGCCTTCATGGTTTGGTCCAGGGGCCAACGTCGAAAAATGGCTCAAGAAAATCCGAAAATGCATAATTCTGAAATTAGCAAAAGACTCGGTGCTGAATGGAAGTTACTATCCGAAGAAGAGAAACGCCCTTTTATCGACGAAGCAAAACGCTTAAGGGCCTTACACATGAAGGAACATCCAGATTACAAATACCGACCACGTAGGAAACCTAAATCTTTACTTAAAAAAGATAACAAATATGCTTTCCCAATTCCTGTCTTGCCAGGAATGAATACATTTGGGGCAGTGCCGTCATTTTCACCTGGTTCACAGGACTCGTTACTTGCATCGAATTTCGGGGAAAAGGCGCGCGCTTTCCTACCACCCACGTCCACGACACATGCACTTTATTCCCATCTGGCAGAAAATGCAAAAATGGACAGCCCTTTGAACATTAGACCTCACGAACTCAATGGAGCAAGTGGTCTCTATTCCCCTTACATGACATCACACTCCTCCCTCGGTAGTCTTCCCCCGGCTGCACATACGCATTCTGGTCTCACCGGACAATATTTGTTACCATGCTGCCCACCACCTTACATGCCATCTCAGGACTTACATAGACCAGTGGCGTATGTATTGGTCAAGCCGGAAGACCACTATCGCCACACAGTAATATAGAAATATTTTAATGGATGGATTATTATTATTATAAAGTAATTTCTCTATATATAAAAAGAAAAAAAATCTATGTATAATTTTGTTTTCATTATTTTTATTATCATTAATATTATCAATGCATATGTAAGAAATGATTATTAATACTTATTAATTAATTAATTATTATTATTGAAAGATAATGAGACATTTATGTCAAACAACAGAACTTGATTTAAAGGTTTCTCTTTCAGCTTGAGAAAGTGAACGCAAAACAAACAGTAACATTGAAAAAAAAATTATATATATATATGTATATATATATGTGTGTGTATATATATATATATATATATATATATATAATGAAAATGAAGAATATTTGTTGCTTTGTAAATTAACAAGCAACTCTAAATGCAAAACACCATTTCTTTATTTTTTATTTTATTTATTTCTCTTCCCTATCCCAGCTCAAATCAATCAACTTCTGCTCAGTTTCCCGCTGAGTTAACAAAAATGTCCCTTTTTTCTTTTCTTCATAAAATTGAATGAAAGAAGAAAAAAATATTTGAAAAAGAAAAAAATTAGCTTTTGTTTATTCATTTCATAATTGCTGTTGTTTAATATATATTGTCTTTATATATTTTTCATTTTTCCTTAATATATTATTGTTGTTTTTTAAGAAGCTACAAGATATAAAGTGATGTATTGATTTCTTCCATAGGCACCGAATCAATTTGTTTAAACAGGCGTAGGTCGACCGGAGCAAAATTATATTTTATCGTCACCTAAGTGAGATGAAAGTCAACCACTCTCTGGGTTTGAACTTTTGAACCGAGTCGACTGAAATTTGAATTACAAAAACAAAAACATCCTCTAGCTGGTAGGGATTGTCAAAACGGTGGTACGGTTGGTTAAATATGAATAATAGAACTTAAAATTTGTTTGTAAAGCTTCTGTGGTCAACTTTATTAACATTTTTATTCCAGCATGGGGAGATGTTGCAACGAAAAAGAACACACACTCCCACTATACATACATATATATATATATATATACTGTTGTGTTTGGGGAGAGTCATTTTCTTTTTGTGTCTTACAATTTAACACACTCACCGGTTAAATTTCCACTTATTTCTTATATTTATTTTTATAAGAAATAAGTGGAAATTTTACCGGTGAGTGTGTTACATAATAAGGCACAAAAAGAAAAGGACTCCCTCCGGACACAACAGAATATGCTTCAACAAACGAACTCACATAAAGAATCTTGCAAACCAAATCCAAAAACGGAATGTATATATATAAAATTCAACTTACGTTGAAAGTCAACAAAGCTTGCTTTAGAAACTTTGAGATGTATACAGATTATTTTATTCCCAATATGTATATATATATACACACACACATGTTGTTAGCTATATGCACCTTTCACTTGAAAATAAAACAAATGGTTTTGTCGGAAATTATTTTAAAACGTGAAGTATCGTTGATATTAATTATACATGAGTCTAAGCAATATTAGAATCATGTGACACTAGCACATGTTGGTATGCAATTAAAGGGTACTAATTAATTTTACAATAGGATTGATCACTGCTATTGTTGAATTTCAAGGTAGTATCAAGGGTGGAGAGGGTGTAATCGATGGAATCGGCCCGGTTACTTTTGTTTTGTTAGCGATCCAGTGGAGTTTGAACTCACAGTATGGACTTATAAAATAATATTGATAAGAATTGGCAATGATTTCCTACATAAACACAAGGCCGAGAATTATCGGGGAGATATGTATAGGTGGTTTAATTGGTTTTCTTATATATTTTGAGCGTTTATCTTAAGCGATATTCGATGGTGGGGAAGCAAAAAATTTAAATTATAGCAATCAAAGAAACGCGTGTCACAAATTAATTTGTTTGTTAAAAAATAAAATGTATATAAATGCATGGCTTTTTGTGTGTGTGTTTGCACATACGGAGGGACTTTCACAGCTATTTTACGACGTGAAATGGGATTGTTTTCGGAACCCAGCTGAGAGCGGGAAGGGGGAAGGGCTTTCTCACATCAAAAATTCACCCCCTCCCCCTTGATCCCAAAGCATTGGTCCGGGTCACGGATTGATGCATTGTTTGAAACCCCATCCTACTTGCATACGGCCCTATGTACGTGTCTGTACAGGCAAACATGCAAGCGACAACTTTCAATTCAAAGCTACCCCGTTTCGGGAGATGTATTTTTCGCTGAAGGTATACGTTATACAGCATGGTTTTTAGCCATCCATGACCTGTAAAATTGAATACACCAAACAAATATAAATGTTTGACTTGTTAGTCTCATTCACTACTATCGTGATAACCAATCTTCTTCAATAATTTTTTCCTTAGCTATTCGATGTTAAAGCGAATTCCTATTTTATTCATATGGCGCCTCTTAGCCATTCTTAGGAATTTTATAAAAATATAATTAAAATATTTTATGTATTGTAGAAGTATAATTTATTACAGATAAATCTTAACTAAATTTTATATGAGTCTCACCCCAAATATCATATGGGGCCCGATGGAGAATCAGTACACTAAATTAAGAGATATTCGAAGGGGTCGTACGAATTGCTAGTAATTGCAGTGACATTCCCTCATACCGGAGTCTACCGTCTTTTCAAATAGAATGGAAAAAATGGATGGTTAACATTAAACGTACATGAGGGTTATGAACGAATCACCTTTGATCAAACATCAGAGCTATCTTGGGGGTCAAAGTACACTAAAAATAATTGATTAATAGGCAAAATCACATCTTGGCATATGGGTACAGTTTGTTAAATCAGCGCTAAAATTTGACAAGTATTTATATATTCAACCTTCAGATAGATGGATGGAAAAATCGTCGGAGCTGAATGAAGTTTACAAGCTAAGAAACAAAGATACAACAAAAAAAAAAAAGGAAAAAAATCAATCCGCATCCGATGCATTTTCTTCAATTGAGGAGTGACATTTGTGTCTCCACAGCGCTACTAATGTGGAGCTAATAATATTTAACCAAAAGGGTACATCTAAAATAATAGAAGAGTGAGAACTGAAGTGAAGAGATTAAATACAGAAGTATAACAGGCTTGAAGCGAATTACCTTGTATGACTAAAGATGATACTGAGGGAATTTACTTATGACGAATTCAGAAGAGTTGTGCATACAAGGTTAATGATGGTTCAATGTTGCATTAAGTCCTCTACACGGTTAAGTAAGATGTAAGTATATAATGCCGACAGATGTGTAAGTTTATGTATCATACCTGTTATCTGTCTAGATATGCTTGAACATAGGTGTATACATGTAGGCGTATATATTTGTACATTTATATGCTTATATATATATATATATATATATATAGATAACCAGAATTAACTACGGTATTAAATGGAGTCGTATGAGACGATCGTACTGCATTACCTCTGGATATCCTTGTTGCTTATTTTGATTTTAATCACTTTATTTTAAAATTTTTAAATACCATACTTAATTCTGGTACCTCAACTTAAGTACTATATTCATCTGAATCTAAATTATATAGATTGATATATATATATATATATATATTTTCAAGCGTGATAAGATGTTTATACATGATTTTACACGTACGGAAAATTACAGGTGTGTACACATGAATATGTATATATTTTTCACATTAAATATGGATACATACTCAGATGCAAACATAAAAGACAGCATATGCAACATGTTTGTGTGTGTGTGTGTGTACAGTCACAAATGTATGTATATAAAGAAATAGCTGTAACTTTATACTGAACTTAAAATATTTTTCAAATACTATATATCTATGGGTAATTTATAAAAATATATAATTTATACCAAGATGCAATTTTATATAAAGTATCAGATATGATTGAGTCCTTAAGAAAACTGTTTCTTAACCACGTGGTTCCTTGTTTGTTTCATATAGATAAATCTCACCTATAATGGGTAGGTTTTACACAAGCGGGACGGTGCACATTTCTTTAAATCTCTCTATATCTCTCTCTCTCTCTCTGTATATATATATATGCAGGAGGGATGTGTGAGAACTTTTTAACCTTGAAGTCTTGTACCTTCATCAGAAGATTTATATAATATTTTGCTTGTTGAGGCTCAAGAATTTTCATACACACCTCGTGTATACATATAAAATGAGTGTGTACGTACACCTACAATGTAGTTCATCAAGCACCGATGTTAAATCAAAAATGGTAACCGAGGAAAGAGGTGAAATATAAAAATAAGAGTGATGAGCTATACGGTATCTGAAGAGGGCCACATGCATGTCCGAATGCTGATAATTAATTAACACTAGAATGAATATATATGCAAAAAGAGCGTGTACACACTGGTATAATGAAATATATCAAAGCAGTAAACTTATGATAAAATCATATACATAAATATATAGGTTTGGTGAAGTAGACAGAAATAGAACTCAATACATGAGTGTATGTATGTATATATTTTATTTAAATTTAGCAGAAGCAACACAGTCACTCAAATGCTAAGAGCTTCGTGCATTGGATCTTACTAAACTTATATAAATATAATACTAAGTACATATATAGAGAGTGTGTGTGTGGTAATGGCGTATATATGAGATACATATACGGCACTTATGTATATATTATAACGCAGTGTGATTCAAGTATATTAATTGAATGTATATACTTTTATGCATATATATGTATGTATATATATATATACATATATGAATATGTGTATATATATACATAACTATGTGTATATATATACATATATATGTATATATATACATAACTATGTGTATATATATGTATATATATACATATAATATGTTATATATACATATATATGTATATATATATATATACATATATATGTGTATATATATGTATATATAATATACAAATATATATATATACACATATATATATATGTATATATATGTATTATATATATATCCATATATATGTGTATATATGTCATATATATATATATACAAATATATATATATATACACATATATATATATATTATATGTAGCCTTTCATATACATCGTTCACACATCTACAGATTAGAAAAATCTATAGATATATGATATATATATATATATATATATATATATATATATTATATATACAGATATACACACACACATTATTGAGTGTGCGTCTATATACAGAACAAACATATATGTTAAAACTTATGTTTTATTACATACACACACACACATATATATATAATGTACATATATACATATTTAAAATATTCTAGCTGAAAAATGAAGATGTCTCAATGTGGATTTCATACTTTCCGCAACTTATATACAGTAAAATAATTTCGGAGTCACTTCCAGCTCTGTTATTGTCTAATATCCATGCGTATATACACACGCAAAAACATATTTATATATGTAATACAGATTAACATTTGTCTTTCCAATTTAGAATGGATTAGATTGTAACTTGTTCCTGGCAGCATCTTCCAAGTCGATCTTCTTTCTGCCACTGATACTTATCTGTTTCTTAAGAGGAAAAATCGTATTACACAGGCTTTCGAAATTGCAGAGAGGTCGGAAATATCGACTAAAATGACTATAGACATAATCAAATTTTCGCTGAAGATAAGCAGTGGGACTTCAACAATCGGACATAGAAACACACATGAATACATATGGAAGTTTTAATATACACTCGCGTATATATATATATATATATATATTATATATATATATATGTATGTAGTAATATGTCAATGTGCTTTGTATAGTGTCACTTTTCCAAGCTCAAAAGATTATTAGCCGTTCCGGAGATGAAGCTGTTATCGATGGCCCGTGGGTCTTCGATGAAAAATTATTGTTCCAATCGTAGATTCATCTAAATCAAAATCCATAAAGTTTCCTGCTTATTTTTGTTCATAATACAAAGCAGTAATAATAATTTTATTTTCTTACATTCTCTTTTATTTGGTAAATTAAATGCAAGAAAATTCAGTCTATTTCTACAGGAATACGCTAATGAAAGGATTAATCACACAAATATACTGATGCCTACGACAAGAACACCTTCCCCCATTATAAATATATATATATATATATATATATATAATATATATATATATATATATATATATATATATATATATATATATATATAGATATATCAATCATATATATATATATATATATATATATAATTATGTGTGTGTTTATGAATGTACGGCCCATATCATATGGAAAATCCGATAGATGAGGAGTTCACATCAGCCACAGGGAATTTCAAATATATTCACCATAAATTTATTGTTCTTGTTTGTTTCCCACAAATTAGACAGCTGACGGAGGATCCATTTTCACTGCCCCTCCACCACGGAACTTGCTACCCCCATGTATATATATGCGTGTGTGTGTGTGTCTATATTTATAAGGTATATGCCTGTGAGACCGATGTTTTTAGGTAATATTTAGAATGCTTATACAATTGATAATTGTAATATAAGTAAAATGTGTGACTTAATACATATACGTCTGCATGTAACCCTTTGTACGTGCATTTATAGTGTGTGTGTACACGTTTGTAGGTATGCTTGTACATGAGTATGTATATTTATTACATATCTTTGTCTGCACAAGCACATGTGAATATTTGTATGTGCATGTATGGACATCGATATATCGTACAAAGCATATTAGAAAATTTTATGAAGGGTACATGTATATATATATATATTATATATATATATATATATATAAGATAACAATTCCATCATTTCTTCTAAATTCATTTATATATATATGAAAGAGAAAATGCGTTCACAATGCTGGGTGGTTGTAAAAATATATATTTATTTACATATCACATATTAATTTCCTCATATTAGTGCTTTCAACTACTCCTGTAGTTTCATCAGAAATGTCTGATGAAACTACAGGAGTAGATGAAAGCGCTAATATGAAGAAATAATATGTGATATGTAAATAATAAATATATTTTTACAACCATCCAGCATTCTGAACACCTTTTTTCTTTCATATGTATTAAATCTGTACATCACCCCCAACATCTAATATATATATATATATATATATATATATAATATTATATAATATTATATATATTTATTCAACTTCATTTCTATATATACTTATATATATATATATATATATATATATATATATAAATGATGTATGTATGCCTTCATAACTCTACATGTGTGTTCTTGTATTTAATGTTTTGCGCTTCTGTTAAAAAAAATGACTCATACTTTTTCAATGAGATGTTATTCTTGCTAATATCATTAATAAGTTTCATTAAACATACCTCTTAATGAACGATGTTTTATTCATGTAAACATTGATGTTATTTATTGAATAACGCTGCCCAGATCATCTTCAGTTATCGACATAGGAATCTTTATTTTTATATTATTTTGGTTATTATGTATTATTTTACATTATATATCATCACTTTGTTTATGTTTGTTTTTGTTATATAACGTGGGGTGTATATGGTATGTGTTGAAGTTATCATTTCTTGTGAACGAATCTGGATGCACGTGTTTACAAAAACGAACATCTTAAACATACAGCCATGCCTGGAAGACAAATATTTATCGAGTGCCCTTAATACGATTGAAAAGTCAATAATAGTTTGACATTTCCTGATCCGAGACAACCATGAAAGCGGTTCTAGGTGACCATATCACAGAACAAGTGGTCTTTCATGTCGTCCAGCATTTCTCCCTCTCCCTCTTTCTCTCTCTCTCTCTCTGGCAAACTCTTGCATATTTTGGCATAGCATATACAGGCGACATTTTGGTTTTTCTATGCATGTATGTATGCATCTATCTATCTATCTATATATATATATATATATATATGATAGTGAGCGTGCATCTATATATATATATTATATATATATACATATATAAATTTGTGTATTTGCATGTATTCGTAATGTACAAATATGCTTATACACACACACTTGCATATATATATATATGGACGTATTATATAATTGTGTGAGTATATACATGTATATATATATATATATATATATATATATATATATATATATATAAATCCTTAAATCCTTAAAAAAAAAATATATATATACATGTATTATATATTTGAGTATATACATATGTATATATATATACATGTATACATATATGTATATATATATATTGTTTAAACTTATATAATTGCATATGTATGTATAGCTAGTATTATTTGTATATACTTATATATATATATTTGTCCATATATGACATATTTACATATATGTATAACTGTAGTACAGTTTTATATATTTGTATTTGTGTGTGTATAATTTGTATCTATAAATGTGCATGTTTTCATATACTTATCTAAACACATACCTTCTAATGCGCACAAAACGTATTTTAAAAAATTTAGTGAAGAGGATTATAAAACTAAAATGTTGAAATTATAATCAGACATTCAGAAGCATCGTGTGTGTCGTTGGCTGTCAAGCAGATATCTCCAAATTTTCGCATATGCGATTGTATATAATATAAACTTTTACTTCATTCATGTTTCATATCTGTTGACTTCCTATTCGAATTAGAGATTATATATGTATATACATATATATATATATATATATATATATATATATATATATATATGCATACATATGTATATTTGTTGTAATATATATATGTATAATTTCTATATATATATATATATATATATATATGATTGATTGATTGATTCTGTTTCAGCTTATGAGCTGTGCCATGCTGGGGCACCGCCATTTGCTGGGGCATCGCCATATATATATATATATATATATTATATATATTATACATAATACACACACATACATATGTATGTATATGTTCATGTATACAGATACAGATTATAAATTTAAATAATCAGAAAATGGAGAAAACATTAGATCAACAAACTGACAAATTTTATATAAAGATATATATATATATATATATGTGTGTGTATGTATAAAGATATATATAGATATAAATATATGTATATATCCATATATATTATTCAAAGAAATTCCAACTCTGTTTTTTATGTTTTATTTATATTCTTTATAATATTAATGTAGAATATAGAATGGCGGTGCCCCAGCATGGCCACAGCTCATGAGATGAAACTAGAATCAATCAATATAGTATAAATAATATGTATATGGTAAAATGAAATGAAGTATTGTCTTATTGAATAGATGAAATGTTGAATATAAAATATTAAGGGACTAGTATACTTTCTTGCATTAATGCAGTCTTCAAGTTCCCCAGGTTGTGACAGGAGTGTTTCAACTGTGAAACACTCAAAAATATGGTATATATATATATATATATATATATATATATATATATATATATATATATATATAAAGGTTTTTATTTGTTTAGCAGCATGAATGAGCATCTTAAATAATGTTGTAGCTAATTTTTATGGACCTATGCAATTACTTTGATATCTATTTCCAATTTTCACACGCTGTCTTTCGTGTCACCGCTATATCTATGGATAAAGGCAGAGGCAGTTTTTATTAATTGTTTTTTTATTTTTAAAGATTTCAGGTCGCACTATACAAACATGTTAACATACACAACTGTGTAATGACATGCACTCGCATACATACGTAAAATACATACGTATATAATATATATATTATATATATATATATATATATATATATATATATATGAAAGAAAAAAGGTGTTCAGAATGCTGGATGGTTGTAAAAGTATATTTTTATTTACATATCACATATTATTTCTTCATATTAGCGCTTTTAACTACTACTGTAGTTTCATCAGAAATGTGTTTTTAAAGTTTTGCCTGTATTTATATTATTGGTAAATGAAGTATGTATGTATGTATGTATGTATGTATGTATGTATATACATTAATATATATATATATTTAAACTTCCAAAAAGCTTTTTGACTAGCTGTTTCATACGCATGTAGTTAATATTCGTCAAATGCAGTGGAACTGAACCCATCACCTCGTGGTTGAAAGCAAACGTGTTACCGCCTTAGTTTTTTCTACACCTACATATAGGCATATGTGTGTATGTCTGCGTATTCATACAATAGGTGTATTCATACAAAAGGTGCATGTATACACATGCGCACGCACACTCACACACATACACAGTAAGACCATAGAAGCAAAACAGGATGGAAAAATAGTACTCGAATACCAAAGGCAGAGTAAAATACTAGTTTGTTAAAACCGAACATACTTCTTAAACTGTTAGTGAGAGTTTCACGTGACCGTTCGTCAGACAGTAGAAGTTTGTTTCGGCTTTACTAAAATACTTGTATATATATATATATATATATATATATATATATACATGTATGTATGTATGTATATATGAAGCGTGGGTAATGCATATACGTTTGTAGGTAGGTTCAATCATTTCAACATACACTTTCTTTTGTTAAAACATTCGTTTGCAACTGTAATTGTTAATATTAATTTCGTTCTCTCATTCTTTCCATACAACTTTAATTATCTTCTTTTTTCCCCTTACAACAGGTGATGACAAATGCTTTTATCATTCTTTCAAACATTTATATATCTATTTTATTAATTCTATAAGCACATAAATACACGCAATTATGCAACCAAACAATGCTTATTTAATACATATTGTCTATACAATGTAACATATTTCGGTACTATTTTTGACTGTGTATGTATAAATACAATTATGCTCTTTGTACACATGTGATTAATTGTACATGGCACATGAGTTTGTTTTTTATAATTAATAAGTATTGTTAAGCGAAGTATTGTTAATTTAACCCGCTATGGAAATTCTTTAGATATAATTTTATGCTTCTAATTTGACTAATTACACGTGATTATGTGTTACGTGTTTCCCTCATTCGACTGTGGCCATACTGGGGCATCGGTTTGAATAATTTTTCGGCGACTGTGTTGACCCCAGTAATTTTTTTTTATTTTTTAATCGTGTTGCTTATTGTATCGTTCTGTTTTCTCGAACTGCTAAGTTACGGGGACGTAAACACACTAACACCGGTTTTCAAGTAGTGGTGGCGGTGGTAGTGGACAAACACAGGAACCAAACAGATGCACATTTTTTCCTGTCAAGCTTGTATTAATTTAGTGATTCTTCTCTGGCTTAGAAGTATTTTGACTTCTATTTTTAGCGAAGCAGGTCCTTTTACGCTAGCCTAGTATCTATGAATATGTATATATATATCTTATATATAATCATGAATTTTGCCTATGCGTCTTTTACGCTACCGGCCACTAAGAATAACATCGTTCTTTAACGTATGTATGTATGTATGTATATATGTATGTATGTATGTGCTTTTATTAAAGCTGTAAAATCTTCATAGACTGTAACTCAGAGTTTCACGGTCCGTTCGTTGGTTAGCTGTGATGAATTCTGAATTAAGTGTGTGTTGTGTGTGTGTGTGTGTGTGTGTGTGAGGGTACGACAAGCTTCTTTCAGTTTCCGTCTACCAGATCCATTCACGGGGCTTTGGTCGGACCGAGCCTATAGTAGGAGACATTTGCCCAAAGTTGCCTCGTACTGGGACTGAACCGAAAACCATGTGATTTGGAAACAAGCTTAGCCACACTTGCGCCTATTTATATATCAGTAAATTCCCTAAACAAGAATTTTTTTAAGCAATGGATCATTATTAATCGCTGTGCAGATGAAATTGGTGTGTGTTCAAGAAGCTCACTTTCGAATCAAGTGATTTTGGGTTCAGTTCTGGTGCGCAACACCTTGAGGAAATGTCTCCTGCTATAGCCTTATGAGTAAATTTAGTTTGCGGAAACTCTGTGAAAGCCCGTGAAATATACATATATACATGTATTTATATGTGTATATATATGTGTGTGTGTATTTGCACATATGTATATGCATAAAAGTACATATATATATATATATGTTCATAAATACATATTTGTATGTATATATATATATATATGTTCATAAATACATATTTGTATATATATATATATATATATGTGTGTGTGTGTGCGAGTGAGTGTTTAGATACATGTAGATATATGTGTATTTATATATCTATATTTATCTTTGTATATTTGTGTGTGTGTGTGCTTGTGTTTGTCCCTCACCACTGATTGAAAACCGATGGAATAATAAGTCAGTCTGAATGAAGAAAAACATAAGTACATTCCAGACAATGTCTCGAAATGGCCGCAGTCCAATGACTGAAACATGCAAAAATAAAATAAAAGATTAATAAAAGAGCATATTAAGGAAGTCAGTTAATTGTATTCTAATTGAGTGTCGATAATCTGAGTACATCTCACGAAGTAAATGAAGCAAACGTGTAGAGGCGTACTCGTTTGTCAACCAATTAGTGTATATTGCTTTTTGTTCCGATAAGGGAATATTCAGAAAGTAATATCTTAATTTAGCGTGTTAAATACAACAAAAATTTGTTTAATAATGCTCTCATTTATTTCCGGAGTATAAGGATGTTCACTATTCTTAAGGAGCGTGAGAGCTTGACCTTCTATAAATAGAAGCCAAATGACACTATAATCCTTTTAACTTTAGAAATAGTTACCTTTTATTTTTTTTATGTTTCAGTCATTAGATTACGCCCATACTGGAGCACAGTCTTCAAGAATTTTAGTTGAACGAATCGACGCTACTACTTATATACTTTTTTTTCTTTCAAGCTTGATACTTATTCTATCGTTTTTGCCGAACTGCTAGGTTACGGGAACGTAAGCGCGCTTACACCGGTTCTCAAGCGGTTGTGG